>NW_009220918.1:0-26995 GCF_000690835.1 Fulmarus glacialis | reverse complement strand
TCTGGCAGAATATTTCATCTGCCTCCTAACCCTGGTTAGGTGGTCTATAACAGTCTCCAGCAGGATATCTGCCTTGTTGGCCTTCCCCTTCATCCTTACCCACAAGCAGTCGACCTCATCATCACTACCATTGAGCTCTAGACAGTCAAAGTACTCCCTAACATACAGGGCTACCCCACCACCTCTCCTTCCTCGCCTGTAGGAAATCACTCTGAGAGACGGATATAGTAGTTACCTTAATAAGCAGCAGAACATAAGTCAATGGAGTTATGCTTTTGCAATCACCCTGGATTGTCACATGTAAACAAAAGACAAATGCAGTGATCTTTCGATTTAGACAGCACTGGTAAGGACAAAGTGGAAGTACAGCTTGAGGCAATATATTCCAAGAAAGGTGACAGGAAGGGAGTCTGGAGGAGAGGCACAAATATGAGAGGTTTTTAAAGCAGTATTTATTACAGTATATTGAATAAAGAGATGGATGAGTTTAATCTGAAGTAGAGAAACTGAGATACAAGGGGAGAAGGAAAAAAAGTATTCACCTAAATAAACACTTCAGGAAAGGGGAAGGAATTAACCTAGTATCATATTCATGTGAATATGAAAAACAGCAATAGGCTTAAATTATAATGAACAAGATATTAACAAAACTGTATTAATAACAGGGCAGTAAAGTAAAGCCTTTTGGGAAAGCTATGGCATTACTAGTGCTGGAAGTGTTTAAAACTAAGGCTGCACAGATGTCTCTCAGACTCTACCTAAATATAATTGACCCTGTAGGTGGATGGACACTGACTGGACACCTCTTGAATTCCCTTCCAGCAATATTATGATCTAACCACCTGTAATTCTCACTGCATTGAAATCAGTGCCAAAGCATTTAATAACCCCCCTTCTTTTTTCCTCATTATGACCTCTCAGAAGAAAAGCTAATAATAGCTTATTAGGCTGTTTAAAAGGCAACCAAACAAATGCAACCTCCTTTCACATACCATTCCAGACAGAACTGATGAGCAGACTTCTACATGCCTGTGCTAAGCCTCCAATGTAAAATTTAAAAGGGTGTGTCTTTTTCTTGGCAGTGCTGTAAGCAGTGTTCAGTGTTCAGCATGTAAGTAAGTAGTGTGAAGACCCTCCACATTTCTCTAACAGAATCAGAGAGCTAAGGGCACTTTGACCACTGAAAGATGCCAAGAGATACAAGAAGCTCCCCCCTGCAAAAAAAAAACAAACAAACAAACAAACAAAAAACCCAGCCTCCCCTCTCCCCCAAAAAAACAAGAAACAAAAAAGGTATGTGTGACTCATTGAATAAGCAGAGAGGTAGCACTGCCCAGAGCTTTAAGAACCACAACCTGCTGATTGAATTCCACCTTAGGAGTTCGGACTCCACTGTCTGAAGGAAAAACTCAACATTTTTTGTGCTTACTATCTGAAAGATAATTCTGATATTAAGAAAATGCCTACAAAAATTAAATTCCTCAGCATCAATATGTCATCAAGATACGTGTGTGTGTGTGCGTGTGTATTTATATACAAACATAATTACCGATTTCTTAGTTTTAACTAAGAAAATAAAGACACCATTAAAGCAACTAAGTTTTCCCTCAATTAGTAGGCAAGAAAACATGGAGAAATTCTGGAGACTTTCCACCATGAAGGAGAATCCATACGGATTCTGATTCATGAGAGTATTTTTTCCCTTTCCCCTTTCTCACTCACCATGATTTTGTGTGGTCTCCATTGGGAAATGCCATTTCAAAATGCAGCTAATGTGAGAAATACCGCAGCATATTTCATCAGATGTGTTTGTGGTTTATGAGAAATACCTCCAGATCACCTATCGCACCTATCTTGTACATGTGATTGGAAAATGAATGGCAGTTTGATAGGAGCTGGACTACAAATATGAAGTCTGAAATGTGGTTCTGTAACGTTAAACCACTGAATAATATTGTAACTAGATAATTGTCATTTACATAATACCTTTCCCTTGTAGATTAGTAACGATTTCACAAAAGAAGGACACTTCATAAATTCCAGTAGGTGAGAAAGCTGACTAAGAGAGGAAAAGTAAATAGCCAAAAGACACCCTGTGGGCCAGAGCCTAAGTTAAGAAAAACATCTAAGTCTTCTGTGTCTCTCTGCCTTAGCTGTTGGACTATATTGTAGGCACCACTTAATCACATAGGCATTTTAAAATTATCTGTTTAAATGGAGATTCTTGTTGGATAAGAAGAATCTTTAGCAAAAAGGAAGTCATATGGAATTCCAGTCAATACCACTACACTATGCTTTTCAATAAAAATTACAGCAGAATTAGTAAAGGTTTTCTGAAAACTGAAGGGCTTAACTGGTTATTAATTTCATTCACAATTCATCTAGGAGCAATTAATATCCTGGGAAGTCTTCCTACTCTTTTGGAATACAAGCTTTAGAAGGATGGCAACATTCCTACTCACTCTGATTGTTCATACTGTTTGGCAGAAGAAGACAAACCACTTTCCTAACCTGCAAAGACAGGATACTCAAGGCAGCTAAACGGAGAAGATACTTGAACTTAAGCCAGATTAAATTACAAAAATGGAGGACAAAAGAGAAACTATGTCCTGAAGAAGTTTGTTGCCAACCAACTCGTCCAAAAGGATTTGTCTTCATCTGAGATTCAGACACTAAAAAGATGATCATGAACACTTTATCTTTGAAAAACAAAAAGAAAAATGAAGAGTTCTTTTGCAGAAATGTTATATTCAAAATTTTGTAATCTGCTTCATAGATTGACTTGCAAGGACCAGATGCTAGTTTGTTCCAACCCATAAGGCCTAGGGTAAAAGGATAAACTGCCAGATTTTAAAACCAGATATTGAAACTCCTGCTTTTGGCAAATTGTATGTTCACATGAAAGCAATTCCATTGACTTAAAAGAAGTTCATATAATGTAAGGCACAACTTGTAAAGTATAAAGTTATTAATATTGGGCCCACATTAAGGGCCTATAGATCTGATTCTGCAGGATCTGGAACCCGCTTGAATTAATTTTATAAGATAAGGAAGTCTGCCTCAAAAAGGACTTCATCCTCCTTTTTATATGCTGTTATGATTCCCTACCTCACGTTCACCACATTTTTTTGGTTAGCTTATTTATGACTGATACAGGGAAAAATTACATGCAATTTATTTTCAATACTGTACCAACAAGGGGGTTATTAAAAGCAAACTGTAGAAATCAAAAGATTTTCCTCTTAATTCAGCCGCAGTGGAAATAATAAGTCACTTTCTCTCTTGTACTCTCATTTTTGAATGCCGTGAGCATTATTTTGAATGCAACAAATCAGGCAGTGAGGTGGTCCTGTGCAACAATTAGGAAGTGAAATCCACAATAACAAACTATTTTTTGAGGCTTTTTTTTTTTCTTGAATTCTATTTTGTCAGTTGTCAGGATTAAAGGATGGTTTAGGAGGAATATTAGGTTCATCCTTATTTCCTCATTTTGTTTATTAATAGGAATGGATTCAGATTCCACCAGTTTAGGGCAGACAGTGAATCCTGACCATGTAAGTGAATAGAAGGAACTCAATTGGGGAAAAAAAATCGGTAACTGTACACTGGTTTTGTTTCATAAGTTAATTTTGAAAAAAATTACTTTTTAACTATGTTTCAATTTTGATAATCTCATTATTTTTTTAATCCATTCTCGAAAACTAAAAATGTTCAGGCTAAAGAAAACGCTTTGTTATCTATTAATCATAAGATTTCATTATGAAAATAAAGTTTTGTATTATATGTGAAAATAAAATTTTAGTCAAAACCTTTATTTTTCTAAACTACTTAAAGATTATCATTTGAATGACCATGAAATATTACAAGTGTGAAAACTCACTTGTATTTAATAAGGAAGAACAAAGGGGAGCAACATTTATTGCCAGGCATTTCACTTGAAACAAAATGCAAAAGCCACCAAAGGGATGTACTTTCTGCTGCTGCAATTTACTTTGAATAAAAAATAATTATAGTTATTGAAAGTAGAGAGAGGAAATTTCTGAAGTTTGATCAGTACATCCATTATGCTAATCATTCATCCCTGTTTGCATTGTTGTATTTTATCTTTCATAACTATAAGTAGAAGAAACTGTTGGAACCATACAGAAAGGTATATAATTATATTATTACAGCAACGAATTTATAACATTTAGCTCATGAATAAAACATCAGATAAATATTATCATGATTAGTTTTTCTTTTTATGAATGATGAAAAACAATCACAAGCTCATTTGCTTGTTTTTCTTTTTCAAGGAGTATTGCTGAAGTCCTAAAGTGAATCCTGGAATCTCTGCAGAGAAACTAGCGGAGAATGTTCCATCTTCATCACTTTTCCAATAAGCATATGAACAAGTGCTGAATTAGGAGAGTAACACCAAAACTATATCTTTGGCTGTTTCAACTTGCTTTCAGTCATGCTCAGCATACTTTTGTATTTATTCCCCATTCACTTGATGAACATTCAGTTGTTCATAAGTGAATTTTTTTCATAAGAACTATAACTAGAAAAAAAAAAGACAGACAAGGCCAGATTCTCATCTATTCTTTGCTCTTTTACACCTCTTAAGCAGTGTACAAAGGACAGAAAATAGCAGCAGTAGACCAAGTGCAATTCTTTCCAATGCCTCTACCAAACTACACTGCCATAGGCAATGCATCACAGGCTGGGAAAAAAGATGTCCAGTGGGTGCTCTTCTCCTGGAATTCTTTAGTGGTTTATTATCTATTGCAAACTGAGGCTATCAGTCATAAATTATGGTGGCTCAAAGACTATTCATATTTACTTTGGGTGAATGCAATCATTCACAAGAAGCAGAGACTTGCCATTGGATCGCAAGAGCTCCACCCCCTTGGTCCAAAAAGAAGTTGGGCTTAAGTTCATGTTTCAAATATTCACATTAGTGGTAGTACATGTTCACAGGTAAAACCAAAGACAAGTTTTCCTCCAAAGATCATATCTATGGAAGTAACTAAATAAGCCAGGCAACTATGTGAGCATGCATTTTGCAGCTCAGACCAAGCAGAAGCATGTTGTTGTTTTATGTCAACAGTTAGTGCAGGTGGTGGACACTGTTCTCAGTCTGGGATATTCAGGTATGGAACCAGTTTACAAAGGCTGCTGCACAAGTTAAAGCTAGTCCTCTTTAAAAAAAGCTGTTGAACTTTCTTATTCTTACTTAGAAAGAAAGTATTTTCCCATTTTGCACTAGAAGAGCTTTCTGACTCATGATCAATTTGGGACAGCATTGCTAATGACTTTAGAAAATGCAAGAGGCCATACAAATTGGAGAGAATGAGAGAAATAAAAAACAATGCATTTGATAACCTTGTGTAGAATAGGACGCTGCTCTTTTTAAAACCTCTTGCCAGAGTCCTGATACAAAGGCATTTGGTGACTCAGCCATGGTTTTCAGCTCTTCTTCGCAACAGAGGTTGTGCATGCTCACACAACTACACACATGAATGTGATAAAATACGGTTTAATCTAAAATCTTCACTCAGTCATTAAATCTTTCAGTAGCTTAATATATTCAGGAATGATGCTGTGGGCTAAGCCAGTGTAGCCAAGTCACAAAGCATTAAAACTATTATAAAATTCCACGATATTTTTTTCAACTAAACTACTACCTCTTCTTGAGAGATTCAGAGAGCTTGTGATTATTTTGTACATGTCCAAAGCATAATTCTGACCAATCCTAACTACTTCACACAGATCAAGTACTCATATAAGATACTCCTAGCAGCTGTTCATAGTGAAGTCATAAAAGAAACTTTTGTAAGAATAAATTATGTTAGTAAAGATAATTGAGATCTCTTTGTGGACACGCAGGGGAAATCATATGAGCAGTTTTATTTTAGTATAAATATTTGATGTATAAATGAGAGGAATATCATCATTATTACAAAAGATTATATAGCGCTTAAAATATGACCATTAATTTGTAAGGAAACACATCCTCCCTTTTCCCCTCAATTCTTGATTTTTTTACTGTAACTGCTAAAGCATGTAATGGGATATATCCTTCACAAAGACATAAACTTCAAAAATGTGTTCTACCTTTAATTAACATTAAATATATTTGTGACTTATTGTGGTTAGAGTATTGTATCCATTTTTTTACAGTCATCAACGTTTAACTTTAAAATAATTGAGAGAATGAATAGCTGTTTCTGCTTATATAGAAAGGTGAAACACCAGGAAGGTGGTAAATCAGAATTAATAAAACCCTTAAACTCTCAGGATTCAGTGTTTAAGTGTTTTAAAATTGCTGTAAATTGATGATTTATTTCAGAATTTGAATGATGGATTTTAGAATTGTGTAGCTGACAAAAACTGTATGTGGTACAAATAATTTAGGGCACAACAGGAGAAAATACAAGATGATAATGTTTCAAATGGGAATCAACATATTAATTTGTTGTACAACAGAAAATTATTGCCTATTGAAACATTTGTTGATCATTTAGAAGTCTTTTTTTGATTCACTATATGAACTTTAATAGAAAAGGTGATGAAAACTCAGAATAACTGTTAATTTAAATTATATGCTTACTTGAAAGTAATTAAAACAGGGAGTTCTGCTAGTGCAGATGTGTAGAACAGATTTTACGACCTTTCCTCTGAAAGTTGAAGAAGCAGATTCCCCTCCTCCAGAAAAGCAGCAGAAACCAGTCCACAAGCATATTGAAACCACATTTAACTACATGGCATGCTGATTAGTGTTATAATCTCATTCCCTAAATTGCTGCTATTTTGCAATGTAGTACATAAGTGTGGAGGCTCTCACAATGACATTTTCAGGAAGTGTTCATAAGGTCAAGACTTTTTCTTAAATCCTCCCAGTTATTAAATTTTAATTTTTTTTTGAGCAGAAATAATGATTCTGTAAGATAGGGAATGTGTTAATCTGCCTCACAACAATTCTGCCATACAAAAAAGAAACCTTCCAAATGCAAATTCTTTTACTATAAAGGGCTTTAATCTAAATTCCTTGTTTTCTCTCTTTCCAATTATACTCCTTACGAACTTGCTTTAAACATGAATAATGCAATAATATAAAAACATCCCCCCTGGTCAGAAACTTACATCATTTCCAGCATAGGCAGTTACAGAGGGCAATTATAATACCAAGGTAATTACATACAGAATCATGTGAACTCTGACAACCCACTGAGTGGTATTCCCCTGTAGGTTACAGATTAAGCAAATCAAGGTATTTATTAGAACAAAAAGTTTCTTTTGGTAGCTGAATCCACCTTCCTCTGTTTATGTATACTCCTCCTAAAAATCCAGAAATATCAAGGCATTTTACAAAAGCAGTTTGTGTAAGTGCCCTAAGAAGTCCCAAACCTAACAGCATGGGAAAAAAAAAACCCAGACACACCAACCACAAATTCAAAACCCTTGTATAGTCCAGAGTCACATTCTTCTTCCTCACTCACACAGCTGAAAGCTTTTTCCAGTGAAACCAATCAGGGTAGCTGCCAAGATAAAATATGGCTTTGGAATCCTGAAATTTATTTATGTCCAGTTGTCAAAATATTCCTCATTCTAGGCTCCACTGTGATTTTGGAAAAGGTCCTGACCCAAGGGACATTGGTCACTTTTCAGCAAAAGAAAGTCAATAGCGCTATTGATGAAAAAAAAAAAATCACAAAATATTCTAAAAATGGTGAAATGTCACTGTTCAATATACCAAATTTTTCTTCCAAACTACATTTGGAAAAGTGCTTCCTATCAGAGAAAAAAAAAGTTTTAAAACATTTCAGTGAGCCATACAGAAATGTATTTACTATAATGATGACAGTGAAAAAGCAAATAACTACAGTTTTTGCCAAGATTCAGCATTTGGATTTCCAAACCAAAATGTCAAGGTAGGGGCCATCTATGTTCTGCGTCTGCTGCCAAATTCGCCAAATTACAAGTAAGGATGTAAAATTATAACATAAAAATTAGTATAATTGACAAAGAGGATTGAAAAAAGTAGAAAAACAACAAGCAGGCGTGGCAAATGTCAGATCTTCTATATTTTATCTTGCATTTCATTTATAACATTTTATTAATCTTTTGATATTTCCTATCACCCCTTATGACCCATGCAGTTGTAAAGCATATTCATTTGTAGGCATGCATAACTCCCTTGAATTTATACAGTTTATAGTTTCATTGCATATAGCCTTAAAACTTGAAAGATCACTTTGATATTTAGTCAGTCATGTCACTGTATGTTGCAAATGACCAGTGATTACAGCTACACTCAGTGGGAATGTAATAGGCACTGATAGTGTGAAAAATTGTGCAAGTTATAACTTAGAATAACTTGCAGCTACTGATACTGAAAAAAACCATAAGCTGTACCCTGAAGACCTTGCAGCGCTGGATCTTACCTACGCTACTCCAGACATAAACAAAGCAATTATAGTCTTTAGAGAGTGAAACCAACTTCTACAGGTAGAAAAGTACCTCCTGGTATATGGTAGGGTCATTGAAAATGCAGGTAAGCCAGTAGAAAATGGAGATGGAGAACAGCTGGGGTCTAACAATGTTCAGCTGATTTGATACTTTATAAAGCACAGGTCGTAGAAATGTGTTCCTAAGCTGAACTCAAACATTTGACTTCAGCAATGACCACTGAAGTGCCTTAATCTTGTGAACGTTTTGCTCATCACAATCCAAGTAAAAGCAGCTTTTATGAACATAATTGTCTATACAAGTGAAGTCTTGTACAAAACTTTGGTTTAATAAACTAAACTAGCAAGATTTTGCCATGTTTTTTTCATGATTGATGAGACATTCTAAACTATTTTTGTATTTAATCTATCAACCTTTGTTTAAACTTTATGAAGATATATTATATTACACATGCACATCTCAATACAAAATTAAGTTGGAGGAATACTCTAACATATTTTGAAATTTCACACTTAATTAGGCTTTTTGAGAAATTATAGCCCTTTTTAAGTCCCAGTGGGTAAAACCCCACATTTTTCAGTAACTGTCATTTTAATAAACAGCAAGTCAGACCAAATGGCTGAGAAAGACCTGATTTCTTATGGAAGCAAGTATAAAAAATCACTGGATTTTGAATTCTGATTTCAAATCCTGTGCTCTGGATAGAAATCACTAAAAGCATTAAAGATACTAAAAGAAAATAATATTCTTCAACATAGTTTTCAACAAATTGCTGTATCAATTGCCTATAAATCAGATGTCAAATGTATGATTCCTTTCCCATCCATGCTGATAATTAGTTTACTATTTTACTAGTTTCTTTTACCTCCTTGCTAGCAAAAGGAGTTGTCTGAACAGCCTTCACATACAGACAAGTTAACACTTCCTAAGTTATCTCTTAAATATGTCCATGTACAGCCCCTACCCATTAGCGTACATTTGTCTATTTCTATTCATGTAAATAAAATTATCTAGCTTTCTGAATCAGGCCCTAAAGCATCGCCTTTACTTCAGTTTCCCACTGATCAAAGAATACATGATGAGTGGGATGAGCAGAGACCTTGAAAATAGAACATTTACTGAGCTCTTGTTTGTCTACAGAAAAATTAAATGTTCAACATTAAAGGTAAGGCCACTGGAGAATGGCCTACAGAGTGCTGAATAAATATAAGGCATGTTTGGGTTTGTTCCCTTGTGCCCTAAACTCTTTCCTCCCACCCCCTAAACAATTCCCAAGTAGTTCCCTGAAGCAAATTGTCTCCGTTAACATGTTTCTGTTTCTTTTGACTTACATGGCAGCACTCCAATGTTTACTTGGTCATTCTCCAGTAATGAACAATGTCTTCTGGTACTAAAGACTTTGATTTGAAGACTGTAACTTGGTTTCAGACACCACCACCACACATACAGTAAGTTTCCAAGGATCTCCCAAGACACAATCTGAAACTTAGTGGAGGAGCCTTGGTTTGCTCAAGGCAGCACTGATGAATCAAGTTCATTATGTCACAATCTATTTGAGCTTCAATCAAACTTGAATCTATAGATATTCTTTGCTCAGGACTAGTACATAGAGCAACAACTGCTATCTTTTCCTATCAGGAGGGAAGTAATCATTACGGTAACTCATTTGTGCTGGGGACTTTTTAAAATTTCAATATGAATATGAATCTAATTAGGGGCCCAACACTGATATTCTCCTGTGTTAACATATATACACATTGCTCTGACATTGTTATATAAAAAAAAAAAAAGTTAAAATGAGTGATGCAAGAACCTCAGAAGCCTTGGGGTTTGGAAAAGCTTCAAAAAACTGGCAGAGACATACACAGTTAAAGAAAGAAACAAAGAGAATCCCACAATATCCTATGATCTTCCCTCCCATCCCAGATGCTTACCACCAGAGAGCTTCTTATCTCTATCATCCTCCACATGGGGACGATCCAAAGCTGTTCCTTTGTAGAAGGAAAAGAAGTTCCAGCGCAGAAGCTTTTTGTGCTTCTCTTGTCTGCTTAACCTCTTCTTTCTTTCAGTTACTGCTCCTCAACATGTAGCAGCTTTTGTGTTGACCTATTGGCAAATTTGAGAATAAGGAACTCTGTTCTTTAAGAACCTTTATCCTTCTCACTGCATCTTTAAGTGGGGTGTTGTACAGCATCTTCTAGCCCCATTAATATGTCTTTTCTCTTTCAGCTTAAATGACTGTTTCAGCACTTCTCACTCTCTGTTAATTTAACCTTCCATTTTGCTGAGCAAGCAAAAGATGGCTACCAAATATCAATTCTCTCTCTACTCAGGGTTGAGAGATACAAAGCAAAAACAGGGCAGAGGTTTAAGTTGAATTTTATTCTCAAGTTTGTTAAATTTGACAGCAACAGCAAAATCTATTTTTTCTTTAGGTGTGCAGAGATAAAAGCAGACTCTTGGCTACCGTGGAGCAAACGGACCTCGTGGACCACAACTTGTCTTACATAAATCCAGAGCAGCTCCACTCTGCTCTGGCTGCACATCAGCTTAGAAACTGAAACAAGTGAGCAAAGGTGAAAGAAACATTTGGCTGTTGAGAGACTGTCAGAGCCCTCTCATTTTCATGCTGCTTAATGGTAATACCTGTAGTGTGGCACATTCTTTCAAACGTCTTTGTTTAAGTCTAGAAACACACAAAAATATCAGTGCACACTCTTCCACAGGAGAGAGTCTGGGCTGATGTATATAATTGTAACTAAAGTTAGTCACTTTTCAAAATTGTAATTGTATATAAAAGGGCTGTTGCAGTGAGTATATCATTAAAAACAGACTGAAATAGTAGCAGAACAGCTACCATAGAAAATTCATGTTGCAAAATTAGCCTATCCATTTTCACAATATATAATCATGCATAAAAGAAGGTTTCTTGTAGGAATGTAGAATGACTCAGTGTTAAATTATATGATGTCTGAAACCATTTAGGACTGTTCAGAATGAAAACATAAAAATGAGGTCTGAAAAAACATAACGCTGTAGAACTCTAGAGTGTGGTAGCAACTATACAGAGTTATAGATATTTTTGTTTACTGAGAAAGCTTACATGGGAAGCTTTTATTCTGCTCTGAGTAGCAGGAAATAAGAAAAGACATTCTCAGCTTTTGAATTTCAACTTGAAAATTCCCGTACGAGCAAATCATGGGAAAATATCCCAAAGGCCATGGTTTGTTACTTGCTTTGCTTTAAAAAGCCTGCCCTGGGTTTTCCTTACTTTGATGGTTAACTAAACACTAGAGATTTATCGTTGGTTATTTTAAAAGTCCTTCAGTTTTTGAGATCTGCAGAACCAATTGCTTTCACAGGAGCAATATCATATCAACCAGTACCAAAAAAAAGAGAACAATATCAAGCAATAATTGTTACTTTTGCACAAGAAAAGAAAAAATTGTCTACACTTTTTCTTCTTAAATAAAGAGGAAGAGAGCAAGAGAGAAGATAAGAAGGAAGGAAGGAAGGAAGCAAAGAGAAAGAAAAAAGAAAAAAGAAAAAGAAAAAAGAAAAAGAAAAAGAAAAAGAAAGAAAAAGAAAGAGAAAGAAAGAAAGAAAAAGAAAAAGAAGAAGAAGAAGAAAAAGAAAAAGAAAAGAAAAAGAAAAAGAAAAAAAAGAAGAAAAAGAAGAAGAAGAAGAAGAAGAAGAAGAAAAAGAAAAAGAAAAAGAAAAAGAAAAAGAAAAAGAAAAAGAAAAAGAAAAAGAAAAAGAAAAAGAAAAAGAAAAAAAAAAAGAAAAAGAAAGAAAATCCAGCAGCAGAGAGATGTCTGTATGATATCCACACCTAAATGTAACAAGAAAGCATGGGAATTACTGAACTTAGTAGCCCTGAGAGGGTGATAATTTCTGTCACACTGTAGTAGTTAATGGTTTGTTTTCCCAGAAGGTAAGAACTGAAGTAAGTCTGACACAAACACGGACTGTACAACAGAACATTAATGAATAGATAGTTTAGCCACTTCTATAACTTTTAGAAAATACTTTAAAATACTGTTTGTTTGTTATAAAAATTGAATGATCTACCAAGAAAAGTAATGAACTTATCAAGGAAGTGAGTCTCAGTTAAAGAATGTGGTGACTTCAGGGAACAAGGAACTCGCAGATATCTTGCCCACCAACTATTTCAGTTCTCGATGCAGTCATGATTCCCAGAAAAATACAGATTCTCCTTTCTCAGGGATATAGCCAAAGTCTATTTGAAGATTTTCTGTTGACTTCAACAGCTATTGGCTGAACTTCAGCAGGTACTGACAAGACCCCAAACAAGTTATGTTATGTACTTGCAGCCTTGGCCTGAGTTGGCCCTGGTCACCACTGGCTGTCACCAGAATGAATCTGCTAACAATCAGAGTAGTTTTGTTTAAAGCAGAAAAAAAACACAGTAATAAAAATGCCAGAAATATCAAAAATCTGAATGTGGTTAATCAGGAATTTAAACAAGACAGCAGTTGCCCTTAAACAGAAATTTGACTCATCACTACCAAAGAAGAAAACCTTGGAGTTAATTCCACACACCTTTTAAAAACAACAGTAGTATATGTTTTACTTGAAAAACACAATACAGAAAAAATTACCAATAGTTATTAATGGATGAAAATCCTCTGTTCCTTATAAGTGGATAATTTGCTAACTATTAGATGAAAAGAATTGTCATAAGTAACTAATATGATTTTTTTTGCCTACTCACAAGTTCTAAACATATCCAAATTTGTGGGTTTTAAACTTAACTGCTGAGTAATTTCTATTTCAAAAAATCATAATTCATGGCTTGTTTACAAGTCCATTATGAAACTTAGACTTTCAGAATTACATTAATTTTGAATGCAAGACAAAAAATTCATGTGATACCTAGTTTCCATGTTTTATCCCTTCCACTACAGTACTGTCTGTGTTCCGGTTTTATCTAGAGATATGGAATTCACCTTTCTAATAAGTGAATGAAACTTTAGAGTAATATCATACTTTCAAGTTATTTCTTAACTCCAGAAGAGAATATTTTAGCATACATTTTGAAAATAATGAGACTTAAGCGTCTGCCTATGTACTTTTTTGAGTCCAGGAAATGTATTTTAAATACAAAAGCTTGTAAAATGAAATTAAAATTTTCTTTCCACACACATTCTGTAATAGTAATGCTAACATTTGGCTATTTTTATACATGTTCCTGCCAGAAAACACTGTTGCTAGAGTATTTTTGGAAACAGGATATAAAAAGAATGTGATCACGGCTATGGTACTTTTTAAAAATGTATGAATATACTTGGGATTTTTTACAGTATTTATCCTGCTCTATAATTCACTGAGTAGTATTAGTTTGGTGGAAAGACTCTTTATTTCTTAGGTAAATAACTACATTTTTAGTCCTGGATTACAGAAGAACTTTGGTTCTGTACAGAGCAATAAAACTGTTACTGGCATTTCCTCTTTAATTTTTAAAATAAAACATCATCTCCTTTTCTTCTTGAAGACAAGAGAAACTGAGACAATAAATATTTCACATTAAAAATGAATACAATGTTTGACAACTGTTCTGCGCTCAAGTTAACTAAGATAATTTCTGTGATACTGTGCTACTCATTTTTACGGGAATATTTTATTTGTGTGGTCTTTCCTGGCTGTGGGAAATATGAAACAAAGCTATAAAAAAAGAAGAAGAGGAGGATATTTAACCACAAACACATTATACTTTTCTACAAAAGAGAATAGTGAAGCAGTGCATCTTGAATGGATCTGCTCTTTGAAACATGAATATTAATACGGAAACATATTCTGATCTTTCATATTTATATATGTAGTCACAAACAATAAATTCTCCAGTATGGTTCACAGAGATTAATTCACAGAAGAGAGACTTACCAACCAGCCTGAGGAAAAAGAGAAATCAGATTGTTCTTCTATCAGAACTTTATAATGAGAAAAAAAATGTGCAAAATGAAAACAACCTTGCAATACTTTTGACCCAAATCCAAATCTTATAGGGATTCTTAGAGTTAAAAATAACATAATTTTTAGATGTGAGTAGACAAGGGAAGTCAGAAATACTATGGAAAACCTTTTGTCTTCACATTATCAGACTCTGAAGAAATAAGAATAGCTGATAGCATTCAGTGACTGTGTCTGTTCGTAGTCGTTAGACGTGTCTTGACTTCATGACATTCAGATAACAAGAAAGCTGTTTGCAAGAATGTCTGAGAAGTTGATCCCTTATAATTGGCCTTTATTTTTTGCTGCTTCCTCCTTGTGCACTAAAAGGTGCTCAGTTTGGAGAAAGTTTTTTGAGGAGATCTCTGTACGCATCTGAAAATCCTATCACGGTACAAATACAGTGTGTGCCTGTGTGTATAGTTACATTTGCACATGTGTTAGTCCACATATTACTGACAGGCAAAGTAGAAAGCTTTTCCGGTTTTAGATTACTCCTTCGTGAAGGGTCCTTCCTTTCTTAGTCCTTCGTGCTCTTTCCTGTATTTAATACTCACTACTTCCAAGTCCTTAGCTATAATTTCTGTCCAGAATAAACTCCCCATGTCTTATGCCTGGCACTAGGCCTCATGTAAAAGCTGTGATTGATTCCCTAACAGTAACATCTTTAATTGTTCCAAAGCTCAAGTCTGGAGGGGATAACTCGAGGACGACACTATATGGTCAAATACCGTACTCGAGCATTAAGACATCAGACGCAATATCCTATGGATGTCAGTTTATTTAGAATTAGGAGAGGCTTAGCTAAAATTACAAACTTTAGCTCACAAACGTTAGATGCCATACTAATTTCCAGAGCGTCTGTCCTTAAAGTTTCTATAAGTGGAGAGAGCTACAGCTACAGCTGGGCACATGCTGTACTGCCAGTGTACAATAGAAGAATAATGGTCACGTTTACGTGCTTGAGGCTTTTCTAGGCCAGCAGCAATGCTTTCCTGTAAGCTGGAGAACCAAAGAGTTTATTTTCCCTTTTTCTTCTTTTTTTTCCCCAGTTATCCATCTACTCTACAGCTAATGCAAAAGAACCTGGAAATTTCAGAATGTTAATGACACAAAATTCAGTCAAATTTTTCATAGCTTTTTTCTCTCATATCCTGTTTAATTTAATTGTCTCAGACTTTAAGAAGATTAACAAGGATTATTTCAGATACTTCATTTTACATTAAGAGTGATTCCCAATATGGATAGCCTTTACTATCAGCATTACTCACAGCTTCTTAATAACTAGTTACTGCTTGCCTTGAAACTCCATCCATCCCCTGCAAGCTTGTCTTGGCTTGCAGTGCAATTAAGTATTTCAGGCATCATGACACTGCTTTCAGATTGAATTGTTACATCAATAATTACACAGTGGGACCAGTTGCTGGTGCAAAATCAGGATGTAGATGTATTGATGACATAAATGGGAGGAGAGCGGGACAGAGCTGCATTAATTAGAAAGGAGAAGAACAGAAATATTTAATGAATTTATATCAAATTGAAAAGAGACCTCAAACTGAGATAAAAATGGGCAAAACTGGAAGTCAATCATGTCAGTATTTCTAAAAATAGAACATTATTGATTTTTTTTAAAACTTATTTTGAATAAAGGTTATATTAGAAAAGGGGTTCAACTTGCAAAATAAAAGAGAATATTTTGGTTTAGATAAAAAAAAAGAAGTTGTGTGACCTTCATCTTCACCAAGAAAGTAAAAAATTAGCTTTCTATTGACCCAAACAGACTTTTTGGTTCTGTTTTTTCATCTCAGCCAGAGAACCATAGAGAAAATAATCAGTTTTTCACATAGCTCTACATGGAAGACTCCCCACTGCTGTTTGTAAGTCTTTCAAAGCGTAGTTCTTACCCACCTTTGTAAAACATTTTGGGCTCCTCAGCTCAAAGGCATTGCGTAACTGCAAAGCATTAGTGTGTTTATGCTGTTACCCTCAGGATATAAAACATAAGAAATTTTTGTGGCCTATGATTTCATTGAATACAGTGGTCTGCCTGAACTATTTCTGATGTTGTTTACAGCTGTAGGAACTGGAGCATAGTTGCCTTTTTTACAGAAGAAAACAGCTAAAGATTTTGTTTCTCAGTTTGAGGTGGCCATTTTCCTTTTACAGTCTTCTAGAGGCTTGTATATTGGAGCTTCTGAATAATCGGCTCAAGTTATGCTCCACAAATATTGAACAATTTTGTCCCTACAGTAAAACCGTGTTGATGATCTGCTTTCAAGAGTTGGTATCATATTCCAACCCCTGCTGTGAGGGCTTGGATCAGCCATTCAGTACAGATATGGTTAGTTTACAGATCTGGGGGTGGAGGCTGGTAAGCAGGGGGTCAATGAGGGGAGTTTATCCAGCAGTGGAATAGCCGACATGGATTGCATTACTCTGCCAAGGAGAGGAAAGCTGCATGACACATTGCAAGCAGTCTTTCAGTGAAGACAGACCTTATGATCCAACCAAAAATTACCTTTGCTTTGTCCCTTAAGTAAACAGTGTGTGTGCATAGAAAGCAAAAGGCCTGGTTTTATTAACCAAATTTAAAAGCATGTCTCCGTATTTTAGGTGAAGAAGCAAGACTAACTGGTTTCCCCAGGATCTACAGTTGTTTTCATGCAGGTCTTTGGTTTTAATTATTGGTTAAAGAAACAAAAAAAATCTGCTTGAAAAATTAATTATTATATGTTTTCAGAAGTTACAGTGAATGTCCTGGCCAGGAAAGGCCTAATGAGGGACACTAAATGTATGAAGTAGGGTCAGTCTCCACACTGAAGAATAACTTCTAGTCACACAAGAGTGGTTTTATATGTATATTGTCAACCAGCAGTTGGTTATAGGCTCAAGCAAACCTTGAGCTGCAGGACGTCACAGTCCTCCAGTCCAGTCTGCTAAGGTTCCCCATCCCCTTTCTTGAAACCCTTTTCTTTCATATATAAATAGAAGTGTTGCTATCCATTTTCTGTGATTCACAGGTTCCTCTATCTAAGGAATTGCTATACTGAGGAATTCCTTTGCTGAGGAATTACCTGATAGGGTACCTACATCATCTGTTTCAGTTTTCATAGAAAGCATTAATGGGTCACTTTTAATTTCTTCTCTGTCTGGTAGGGGCAGAGTAATTAAAGTAATAATAACTTTAGTCATTCTTTTTGGGGTGGTTTTTCCCCTCATCAGGTGTATTGAAAAAAAGTGTTGTTTTGCTCTATATGGAACAATAATCCGACTTCTCTCCCAAACACACTGCTGCTGCCAGCCTACAGTACTAGTCTCCAAACACCATGATGCTATCTGGTGTTTGGATAAAGGATCTGTCAGATGTAGTCAGCCATTTGTCAAGTAGTATTTCAAAGAATTTTGCATGACCCATTTAATTCAGGCACAAGACAGGAACCCATGTAACTTTTAGATCAGGGTGCAAATACATGGTGCTTTTCACTGTATGTTGTGACCAGTATGGGACTTACCAGTCATTACATCTACTTTCTTTTTGCCTAGCTAACAAAACTGATCTGCCTTATTGACAAACGCTGTGGTATGTATACTGAGACTCCAGAAGGAAAGAATTCCAGAACCACCCTGACAGAGACAGACACTCCTTGTATAACTACTTAGGAAGCTAACTTAAGTAGATTTAATGTTATCCCTGACCTTGAGCTTGCTTTCCCCTTAACCTTTCACCAAGGATCAGCTCAAAACCAAAACTCTCCTGTGATTCAGCGAGATGCATGAAGGTCTGATATGAAAGACTGAGCTCATCTTGGGCTTAGCAGCCACTAGTGGTTGTACAAGTTTTAAGTATCTGCTTAAGTAGGACTATGAGAAATGAGTGTCAGCCAATCAGCCAGTGAAACCAGCACCTGCATTGGTTTAGATATATGCACTCAAACTGGTTGATTTGTTTGTGAGAAATAATGTTAGGTGTTTTTTCTAACTGAATTTTCTGTTAAAGGAGTTACTATTTACCTAAAATAATTTATTTTTTTAAAATATTTTCTGAATATTTTTCTGCATATCTGCAGAAGCTTTGTTTCTATTCTGTGACAGATGAACATACTGCTGAATAGAAATCTTTAAGTGTGAATACTTGCATATATAATTCACCGTTAATTTTCCATAAGTGTTTTGCAATGTTTGCTTAAAAAAAAATTTGCCCCAAAGCAGTATTTTAATAGTAATTGGATCCAGCAACGAATTTGTCAAAAGTGCTACAAAAGGAGTATAAAGAAAGTCAAAACAAAACATTAACATGTGAACAGTTTGCAGAAGTTTTCCAGTATTCACCTATCTTCACCTTCTTATGAACTGTGTATTCCAAACAGTGCCTACATTTGTTCAAATACTTAATCAATATGAGGTATTTTTCTCTGACAATGATTTAAGCAAATTAGTTTTTTTCTTTACACTGAACCCAATTTAACAAATCGTACTTCTTAATGAGTTAATTCACTGGCAGCAAACATTCCCAGTTTCTTAACATTTGTTCACATTTTGAAGCTGATTTGGATATCAAGACTCTGCAGCTCATGTTCAAAAGACACACATGTAACGGGGTCCGCTTCTGAATTTATAGGAGTGCACATTCCCTTACAGGAACCACTGTCACCCTCAGCCAAATGCAACTGGTAGTAACCATCACAGGTACAGCAGGCTATAATTTCTGGATTCAGACCAAAATCCACTATTTCATTTGGGATTTAAGGAATTTTTTTTTTTTTCAGTTAGTCGGGTTTATTCGTTTGTGGGGTTTCTTTGCTTGCTTCTCCTGTCTGAAGCACTAGGCTAGGCACTCAAATGGAAAGCTCCTTTGAATGCAGGTTAGCTAGCCTGGCTGAGAGCATAGGCTGAGTTTTCACTGTCATTGGCTTCTTTAGAAGCAGTACATTGAGTAAAATACTCCTATGTCCACCGTCCTTCACTGCCTTCCCAAAAGTCCCTCCTCTGTGCCCTCAAAGGCGAGTCACATTCTCCCAGTAAGGTTCAGACTTGCTGTGCTGTACACAGCAAAACAAAAGATATGATCCCGAAGATACAGAACAAAAGATATGACCTCAAAGATATGGAACAAAAGATATGACTCCAGAAGTCCCAGCCACCTACAGGGCCAGGGTCACTCACGTCAGGAGAGGGTAAATCAAGTGTAGCTTCCAGTATTTCCTTTCTTCCATGGGGCTAGCCCATGTGCTGAGCCTCCTGGTTAATTCTGCAGCAAAGATATGCCTACAAATATTTCTCTTAAATCACTGAAGCTGAGTAATTTCATAACATAAGAGTAACAAGGAAGTCAGCAGGTCTGGTGCATTAGTCTTAAAAGACCCAGCTTGGGCAAATGCATAGCAATGAAAAGTGACCGTATAGAAAGAGGAAAGGCTGTTTGTTTTAGGTTTTGTGTTATTTGCCAGATAATATGGATTACACATTTTTCGAGCGTTAATGGGACTATCTGCTTTTGCAAGGGTTCACTAATCACGAAATTAGTGGTTTGTAAAGAATTTCTGCTATGAGCACATCTGAATGAGCTTTGGTCCTCATTTGCTTTTCTTTCTTGCATCAGATAGGAATAAGCATTAGCCTAAAACAGACTTCTTTCTCAGGTTTCAGTGCTGCGTGCCATTGACTACCACTGAACTAAACAAAGCAGAAAATGAGGTGCATCAGCACCTTCCAAGATGCAAGTGTTGACTATTTTTTTCTCTTTGCGTGAGACAGGTACTTATAGCTGTCACTCAGCCTGTCTTTTATTCTGTTTTTGTTTGGAAACTGTGTGTTAGGGTTATACCTTGGCCTAATAAGCAAGTAGGAATGTTTGTAAATCCTTGCTGAAAAAAAGGAATATAGTACAGTATAAAAGCTCTGTTGTTAAAATGACGGCACTATACTTCCTGGCAAAATAGTGGCGGTATGATAAAGGCTGCATAATGATTTTCAGTCTGCCTCAAGAATGCAGAATGGGACAAAAAGATAAAAAGTGAGAGAAATTGGAATTTTCATTATAGCTTGCAACATTCTTTCCAAGTTCTAACTTAGCTACTGGAAATGTTTGCAAATTGCACTGCCTTTAAACGCTACTATATAAATCAATAACTTTAAAATTGCCAACTTCCACAGAAAATGAATAGCACGCAACTAAAACAAGTAAGTTCATTTTTATAACTTAAAAAGAGGTATAAGCTTGGGTTAAGGTTTGCCACTTGAAAGGCTAAAAAGACCAACAATACTCAAAAAATAAAGCACAAAAAAGGGACAGAATTTCTAAAACAAACTTTTTCTTGTGCTGTTATCCTTGCTAAATACTACAGATGGCAATGCTTTTAAGAAAACTCCTGTCTTGTCTGATAACCACTACATTTGTGTTTGTAGAGGGATTTTTGTATATATTATCAACCTACTTTGTATTTAAGAGAAGCCCTTTTGAACTGAATTCTACCTAATAATATCTGTCAAGAGGTTTTAGTTGTGGGGAGATTGTGCTGTGTATACATATGGATGAAGTCTTCTAATAGCTATTTTAATTAAATAAAACTGACATTTAATTTCTAAAATCTGCCATTTATTTACAGATGTAATAGTTTTTGTTTCTTGCACTCTTTTTTGTTCTCTTATCTGTTCACAGGTGCTAAAGCTATCAGTGTGGTGAAAACTGTGCTGTGTTGGAGCTTCACTGAGCATGGGTTTTTTCTATTTTCATTTCTGTCAGCTGCATTATGAGACCATGAGTCTTTTTCAGCTCTGAAAAATATGCAAGTTTTCATTCAACACTCATTTATCCTGGCAAAACAACGTTTTTCGCTTTTGGACAATTAGATTATTGCAACTCAGTAATATTGTACATCTGAGGAGTGATTTATTTTTCTAAATTGTGTTTGTTTCACACATTTATGAAACATTTGTGAGAATTTTGTATTTTCATTGAGAAAAAAAAAAGATATCGCACTTCCTGCAGTTTATCTTGTCCAGACTTCTAAAAAACCTTGCCCCTTTGCAGCATGCAGAACTTGGTTTCACGCAAGTTCATCCTGGAAGTAGAAGCAGTTACGAGGAAAGGTTTCTATTTGTTGGCTATCATTGTTGAAGTTCTTCATATCATAGAAAGGGGTTATAGAAATGAGCAATGAAAAGAGAGATTTTTCTTGTTGTTCAATTCTATGTAGTCACTTTCAGTGGCTCTTAAAATACGCATGATTCCCACACAAAATGCAAACTGTAAGAGGGGCCATTTTGTGATTGCTTAATCACATTAATTAGACAAACACTTAGCTTGTATTAATTCTTCCAGCAAGATGCCATTATAATTAAAACAGCAGCCTTCATTTTTTTAGGATTTTAAGCCTCCTTGTAGATTACTATTTGAAAACTACTGTTTTCAAAGGCCAATTAAAACTGCATTATTACTGCATTTCACAGCGAAGAGCAAAGTTAATACCACAGCTAATGTAAAACTGCTTCTTAAGATTTCAGAAGATCCCTTAAAAGCAAAGACTCAGTGCCTAAACATGTCTTCTCAAAAACTCTTCTGCCTTCTGGCAAAGAAATTTATATCTGTAGCGGTAATGAGAGAATCATGTACGTTGTACACAAGGTAGCAGGTGACTTTTTGAATACTTTCTGCATTTAGTTTCATTTAAAGTCACATATAACTTAATTTTATGCACAAATCTTGATTTTTTTATTTTTGTCCAAAAATAAAATCATACTGCAGGTTTTCCGAAAGGACAGATTTCTTTTTTGTTAAAAAAGGATAGAATAGCCTTGGAATTCAAGATTTGTGATAGCTGCCTCTCTCTTCAGATACCTATTCATAAAACTTAAACTAAATCAACATCTACAACTGGAAAATATCAAGGCCTAAAATGTATCTCCCAGGTCAATATTTGTCAAGAAACTTTAATATAGAATCGTTTTCTTCAAAAAGATGCAAGATCTACATAAACATTAGGTGCAGTTCTTATTAGGTTAAGTAATTAGGCTATGCTGATTTATCAGCCAACATCAGACAAAGAAATGCTGACACTAATTTTCTATTTGGTTGTCTTTTACTTCCTACCTCCACTAACCTATTACAAATTTACAATGAAATAAACTGGTGGTGACATTTGGCACACATCGCTGTGTGATGATTCATCACAACTCAACGGAAGCAATTCACAAGCATAGCTCCTAGAAATGGTTATCAAAGCTCCTATTGTCAAAGCTATGGAGTACTTTACTTCCTTAAGGCTGCACGGCCACTAGCTGTCCAAGGCAACCTACTGCAAATCACCGACAGGTTTCCAGACCCCTCTTTTCTGCCTATGGCTTGGCCTTCCTCTCCGCACCTCTTCCAATCCTGACTCCAGTCCTGCTCACACATGTCTTAGTTCTTGCTTCTGCTGCACACCCACTTGGGAAGCTGGACAAGCAACATGTCCAAATAGATTTACTGCTGATCTTTTCAATAGCTCTTTTATCCCAAAGTCTTGGAGGCTTTGATATTCTGTATCCAAAAACACAGCTCAGCCAAAAATGTAGTATTTGCATTTATCTTTAAGTTGATTCACAGGGACAACATCATGGGTGTGAAATTTCCCTTTAAGAAAAAGCAATTTTCACTTGTATTACTTTTGAATGCTATCAATCATTCAAGAGGTCAAGATTCATAAGGAATTGCATTAGCTAAGCTTAAGAACAGACAAAGTGGCAGAAAATGTATCTCTCTGTGATGTAATTTCATAGAGTAGTTCAATTATGATAGTAGACTTTTTTCTCACACCACTTTTTTCTGCTAGTAGTTTTTTTCCTTTTGTTTTATACTCAGCATAGCTGATTCAGAATCTCTGGCATGTGGGAAGTGATCATGATCTTAGAAATATGTATGAATCTCCACAGCATGTAACATGCAGTTGTTGAGTGCTACATAAAAAGCAGATGTTACCAGTCAGTTTTGGAAGCTTGACTCACAAATACCCTAATATTCTATCAAAACCAATGATAGTTTGAAACAGATTATTTTGCAATACTAGTGTACTGCAAAATAGTGTACTAACCTCAAAGGCTTTCTTTCCTCCTATCTCACCTGTCCCACTTCTGCTCTTACTCCCTTTCTTTCTCTTTTTTTTTTTTTTTCAATTTGCAAAACACATTTTATTTGTGTTCAAATTATTCTTTTTTTGCCTGCTCTAATTTTCAGCTTCCCTCTTTTCCCCTTCCTCTTCACCACATCCCTCTTACCAGCTACCTTTAGCTGGCTAAGATATAACACCAATTCTCCCTTCAGCATCACCTCTGTTACACTAAGATTGAGACACTTTCAAAGAAAGTAATGATCTTTTTGATCATTCTTAAGATGTGCCTCATAAGTCTTAGTTGTTCCTCCGAAGATTTCCTAGAGTTTTGACCAAACATTTGAATAATATACATAAATACTAAATAATCAAATAATTAATCACTTAACTATAACCAGTCGCAAAATCCAGTGAAGTTGCCTTTATCATCTGGGGTTAGCTGGTCAAACAGAAGAAACTGATGGGTTTTTTCCTAGCCAAATGTTTAGACAACCAGTTTCTACCCTCCCCCTCTACAAGCTAGTTCCTCTCAAAAGCAGGCATTCAAAGCAGTGACCCTGGGGGTAGCGAATACAGGATATTCTTTTGCAGAAGAATGGCTGTTCAGTAAGGAAGGCTTCAATCACTTAGCTGTCCAGGGCTGCCCTACCTCCTACCAGTTTGTACTGTCAATCTCAAAAAGTTACTGTTTTACACCACCACCTAGAGATCTACTTCTAAACTGGGTTTTCCCAGCTAAAGGAATTAGCAAAGAGATAATGATAAAACACTTATTCACAAAACAAGTGGGAGGTTACAATTTGGTATAGTCTGTATCATGTTGCAGGCATATCACCTTCATATGCCAAACGGTCTGCTGTTCAGGAAAAGGCAATGGTGCCTGCACAGGCGTATTGGGTCCCTTGTAAGTGAACTACCCTCAGAAAGCTTCTGCGTGTTATGAAAGACAAATATGCATCATTCATCAATAAACGTTTCCTTTGGATAAGTAAGATTGCAAATGATATTTAGACCTGCAGAGTAAATGATGGGTTGTTTGTACAGCACTTAAACTGACAAGGCACTAATCAGAAAGTTAGGAAACTGAGATTCATATGACTGCCCAAACTCAGTCACCTCACATGTCTGGACAGGTTGCAGTGTCTTTCATTTTATATCTGAAAGGTATACAGAAAAAATGATGTTTCTACTTCATGTGAGAATTCAATGGATGAAGACATTAAGCTATGTGGTGTTCTCACACACTGCAGTGCTTTGTAAACATCATAGCTCTCCATTGCATTTAGGAAAGCTTGTGTGTAAGATACATATTTTTGGTAAAAATGACATTCAATTGGATTTTTGTTTTCCTGAAGCATCCTTAATAATAGGTAAATAATTCTAGTATCAGTGGCATTTGACTACTGTTTAGCTGCTTTTCCTCATAAAACAGTATTTTGAAAAGGCTTGGTTTCTATGCAATATTTCATAAACATATATTTTACTAAAATATGTACTTTGCCAAATACATAATTTGCTGTGACTGCCTGAAAGTGTATTCCTTCCTGACAATCATTTTACCATATGCCTGACAGTTCTTTATTGGCTTATTATTTTTAAATATTATAGCCTTATATCTTTCTTATCTTTTTCATAGTTTGCATTTTTGATGCAACATTGGTACTTCTCTAAGCTCAGAATTATTAATTATATTAATTATGGGACACACCATTAGGCATTATAATAAATGTAATATATAGTTCCAGGGACCAGCTGAAAAGTGGCACTCACAGAAGTGTAAAAACATCATCACAGATAGTCCCTGTTCTCAATAGCTTTCATCTGACTGGTAAGGTAAACATGAAAGAAGGAAGCAAGTATGACGTACAGATAGACCAGCCAATACACTATTAATTTCATCTTGGTTCATATGTATATATGCTCTATTTTGTAAGAACTGAGGTTTACTTAAAAGAAAATAACCTGAGCAGAAAGAAATGTGAACAAAGGGAAGTGGACAGACAAGGCAAAGAGAGAAATGACAGGTGTAAGGAGGGGAGCGGAGTAGGACAAATTACCAGTCACTCCGTGACCAGTCAAAATAACAAAAAGACCAGCCAATACCGATTCTCAGTGATCTGATACATTTTCACATAGGCGTAGTACTATTTCACTTGATGAAGGAAATCCTCCATTCAGTCAAACAAAATCCTTTATGTACATATGCACTTTCCTTTTTGGCTTGATAGGTTACACAAAACCCATACTAGCTGGTTACAGAACACTTAAACAGCAGCAGCCTGGGAGCAGGGGTGTTAAAACTCTTCTCTAGCACAAGCAACATCTTGTCAAGCAATGCCAAGGGGATGTAGCACAGTTTTGGGACCTCGTATAGCCTCTCAAGGGATTTGTGTTTCGCTCCACCCTTGGGCATGGAATCGGTGCTTCTGTTTCATCCCACTTTTGGTTTAGGGTTGGACTCTTAGACCCCTGTCCTAATGACTCTAGCTGTTTAGGTAACACAAAAAGATGTTGCTCTTGGTAGCAATCTGGAGAAGTATGGGAAAATCTGAGAGATTTGTTCCGTCTCTCCCATTCTCCATATCAGCAGAGTAGATTTACTGGCAGCAAGCCATTACCTGGCCTTTGCCAATCCCAGATAAGACTGTGACTGAAAGACAGATCATAGAATCATAGAATCATTAAGGTTGGAAAAGACCTCTAAGATCATCAAGTCCAACCGTTAACCCAACACCACCATGCGCACTAAACCATGTCCCTAAGCGCCTCATCTACACGTCTTTTAAATACTTCCAGGGATGGTGACTCCACCACTTCCCTGGGCAGCCTGTGGCCTGACCACATGCTTTTATCTTTCTCAAATCCTGCATCAGCCTTTGGCTGGGCCCAAGCAGCTGGCTTTCTGACTTTAATACTACTTAAAAGACATCTGTTTTCTAAGGCTTATCTAGTTCAGTAGCAGTTTTGTTGGTTTTTTATTGATAGCAAGTAAAGCTCCTTGGGACACGTTGCATGCATGGTGGTGTGAAATAGCAATTTGTATTTGCAACTGCTGTTTGCCTATGTGCAGAGATCAATATCTGTTGTATTTTGCCCTCTTAATTCACAAAATATGAGTTTAGAATGTAATCTTTTACTATCTACTCATAACAAATCCATGTTCCTATGCAATATCAGTCTCCTTAACCCAGACTTAAAATCTTTGTTTTGTAGGCTCTTTTTCCTTCCAGTCAAATAGCTAAAATGCTGAAGTTGCTGTATTAGGAGGATGTAACATGGATTGGAACAGCAATTCAGGCTTTTCTTCGGATGGTTTAACTATCTTTTTCTGTAATAAGCAAATCAAATCCCATATATTCAATGGCAAGCTGGATTTAAATTCTAAAGCAATGACCCTAACTGATCCAATAGAAAATTTGCAGCTATCCCAGACGACTGGAGGTTTGCCAATGTGGCACCAGAAGGAGGATCCAGGGAACTACAGG
>NW_009220917.1:0-4003 GCF_000690835.1 Fulmarus glacialis | reverse complement strand
TATTGAACAGAACTGGCCTCAATACTGAGTCCTGGGGAACATCGCTTGTCAGCGGCTGACAACTGGATTTAACTCCATTCACCACAACTCTTTGGGCCCAGCCATCCAGCCAGGTTTTTTTACCCAGCAAAGAGTATGACCATCCAAGCCATGAGCAGCCAGTTTCTCCAGGAGAATGCTGTGGGAAACGGTGTCAAAGGCTTTACTGAAGTCCAGGTGGACCACATCCACAGCCTTTCCCTCATCCACTAAGTAGGTTGCCCAAGGTTGGACCACTTACATTCAGAATGCCACATTTCCATGATCTTTACATGGTATGCTAATACCAGTTGATTGCCTGATTTCTAAACTATTTTAGCAGTATGTTTTTACAATTTTCCTTCTACACGTATGGGAATCCTTTTTCATTTCTTACTACTTACAGGAGAGTTTATTGTAATCCATATATGTACCTAGTGCATGATGTAAGGTTCACAGTGGTTAGCAGGTTGTCAGAGTTCAATTAAATAATTTACATCACACAGCATTAATGCATGGGCTTTGGCAATACATCTCATGCCATCTGTTTGAAAAGTTTTCAGAGCCCAGAGATTAGTCAGACAGAAATATTAATTCTTACTCGGAATGCATATTGTGATACTTCATTTGCCAGTAAGCAACACGGGAAAGCAAGCTTTGAAGTATTAATTCACTTCACAAAAAAATAAACAAAAATAATTTGGTGAATCATCTATAGGGTCAGGTGAACAAACTAAACAAAACTAAGAATTAACTTAAAACTGTCGGAGACCTTTTACAATTCAAGCCTTTGGGGGAAGGGATAAAAAATAAATGCTACTCAGCTTGGTTTATATTGGCCATAAAATGGTAAAACATCTGATAGTATTTTAATTCTAGGCTCTGCAGATTTTGTCTATTCATAACTTGGAGAGAACTTCTGAAGCAATTTTATTTTAGGTAAAGGCTCATGAAAAAGTCCAGGTTGCATCAAGTATACAAAAATAACAAAGCTACTCCCACAAAATAATCTCTAGAAAGAAAAATCTTCTAAGTATTGCTTTCTTTACTAAGAGCCTTTGACCTGGTTAAGAACAGAGCCTGGGCTCAAGGTAAACACCACATGAAACAGAGGCTTTTGCACATGACAACGCACTGAGCAGACCAAGGTGGAAATGTGGGACTCAGCACTGTTCACACAGCTAAAGCCTGAGAAAGGGCACCCAGCACCCTAACGGTGCTGCAGGAAGCCGAAGTATTGCCTAAGAAGAGGAAATCAACACAAGCTCAATAAGAGCTCAACACCTAGAAGATTAAAAACACACGTTAAAAATTGTGTCAGATTTTGATGACAAAAAGATTAGAGTGGCTGATGGGTAAATATGATGGGCATAGGGGTTGTTATGTGGTAAGGGAAGAGGCCAAGGTACAAACAAGGTTCACGTTTTTCTTCAGAAGTCTCTCAGCTAGTTTGTTTCCGGAGGACAAGCATTTGTTTTCCAGATCTAATTCCTTCAATCAGAAATGTTCTCATTTTACTTTAAACAATATGTAGGAAAAATAACTTATTGATGAGTTATGATGTCACCTCCTTTCTAGGTGTTCTTAGGCTTTATTTAAGATATTCATTATTATTCATATTATTGACAGTTATGCACAGGAATTCACCACAACAGCAGCAATATTTCACAGCACGGAGCTATTTCTGATCACAGGGCTGCTGCTGGCATGTGAACTTCCTAAATCGATATTTATGTTATCCTAAGTAAATAAGAAATGCCATTCTTAAAGCAGTAAATGAAGCTCATTTGAAACAATGAGGAAACAACATCCGCAGAGGGACAGACAGTCTATCGATTTTCCAGAGATGCAGTCCTACTGCATCACTCTACGGCAGAGCACACGCAAAGGCCTTCATTGCTTCCGGCAGTAATTTATAGTTCTTCATCAAAATCACGTGCTTCCTGAAAAACTTCCTGGACTTACAGCGTGCTGCTTTTATTTAAGCAGACCCACGGCTGCTACATTGCTTAAAGCTGACACTTGCTTTGCAAGACACAAGCAATCAAGTATGTCTGTCTGTTCACAGAAAAAGCAGTACTTGGTAGCTGAAGTGGAATGTGATGGTTTAACACAGGGAAAGATGATAGGAAATAAAAAGGGCATTTGGATGCCCACAATTTTAAGAGACCTCGCTGCTGAAATGTATTAGCTTTTGCCAGCGCTGTTCTCTCAAAATACATTGTCAAAGCCAACATATCCAAAGGTTATAACTTACAAGACATGGGTAACCACCTGCTGTGCTCTAAGCTAGCGAAATGTTTTCTAATGTGCAAGAAAGTATGCTCGAATCTAATTTAATTACCTTGGGCATGCCAGAAGAGGTATCCTTTTCCATTTCTCTTTCTTTCAGAATAATAATTAAGCATTTTTTAGTATGAGACTAGCTTTGATCCCAAATTTACACCAGCCGTCACCACCATCACTCGAAAGTACTCCTGTCATTTCCACTTCTTTGTTTAACAAACTTGGAACACGGGCTAATTTCACTCAGACCGCTTCACCTGTTTGTGAGAAATTTAATACGTACGGGGAGGGAGAGACAGAGAAGAGTGACATGATGCATCAAGCTCCTTATGCCAACAGGTTTTTTCATGGAAATCACTACTTGGCAAATGAACAAGTCAGATGACTGAACAATGTGCCACCCCCAGTATTTTGGCTACAGGGCATTATGTAACAGCTGCTCTGCTGACAATACTTTCCCTTTCTGGGGAAGGCAGGTAGGCAGTAGAAAGCAGTTTCACTTTTAGCTCAAAGAATCTTATTCCCTGGTTGGGAAAGGTAAAGCTAGCAGAAAAGGAGATTACCAACTTATTGGATAGACAATGTTGAGCTCATTCTAAAACTTCAGTGTTAGCATGAGGTGTCCAAATCCAGTATTTTGACGTCTAGACAGAGGGATGTAATATTTTACTGCTGTGTATATACCCATTAAATAACGGAACAAGTTTTTCATGCAAAGTTAATGCATGACAATAATTTCATGAAGGCAGTCATGCTAGTCTTCAGTAAAGCTCCAGCCACATTTCAATACCGTGCTTATATACTACATCGTATGTATAGTGAGAGAGAAATTCAGGAAGTTCCATGTGAAACTGGCAAAAGTATGAAGTACAGCAGGAGTTGTTTTGGAAGCAAAACCAGTGCTCAACCAATTCCATTCACCTCTGTGAAGGAGAAATATATTTTTTCCCTCAATTCAAAATAAGATGTGTTTTATTCCACACCTTAACAGAGGCTTTAAGAAAACACACAGCTCCATTGATCCTCTTGGCTTGCCTATCACAGGGTACTCAGACTCATGTGTCAGAAAAGGCATATTGTTTAATGATCAAAGCCAGGGGACTGGGAATGAAGCCACCTGGCCTATTTTACAGGGGGGGAAAAAAAAAAAAAAAAAGGATTAATTGATTAAGGATATGTTGGGACATTACTTGCTCAGGTGCTTATCAGAATAGGGGCTCACAAGGCCTTTGGACTTCTGCAGCAATAATAACTAGGCACAATCTCAATCTCTGCCTTCTCCCAAGGCCAAGTCTGTATACGGCTGATATTTTGTACTTAAACCATTACAAAGGTAAGAGGGAGGATGAGGAAAAAAGTTCCTCTGGAGGGTGGCTAACTTGCCTTTAGCTCTAAGAGAAGCAGAAATGCTAATGGAGACCTACACCTTCCTTTGGAGTGGCACTTGCCTGCCTGCTGTTAGGTGTCATGCTCTCCTGTGCGCACAGCACCGCAGCACGCTTGCGTCTAGACCTTTGCCTCCTGAAGGCCTGATGTTTACATTTTCAGCCTTTACAAAACGCTCTAAGTTCCTTGCATGTGCACATTAGTCTTGAGACTAGGAATAATAAGCACAGTGTAGGTTTAGATGAAGATATAGGTGCAGATCCTCCAAAACCCATATCACTAGACTCATAGAATCACAGAATCGTTAAGGTTG
>NW_009220916.1:0-1662 GCF_000690835.1 Fulmarus glacialis | reverse complement strand
CCCCTTTTTTTACTTTCCTGAGTGGACCCTGGCTGCGTTTGATCGCCTTTTCCAGGGCAAAACGAGATCTTCTGGCGAACAGACAATGGGATTGCCCTCCCTCCCCATCTGGTTGTCTCTCACTGAACTCTGTCTCCTCCACAACCCTAAAAAAGTAGCAAAACCAAACAAACAAACACACACAAAGTCCAGCCAAACTAATACTGCCTGAGATGTGACTGTTGCTGGCTATTCAAGGGATTTGTTTCTCCGTTCAGAAAAGAGAATTATGAGACTTACCTCTTCGACGCACAATTGCAATTAGAGTGTTTGGATGCTCTAGATCCCCCTATATAAATGTATAGATGGATAAACACGCACGCATCTGTATAGACAGATCAGATACACATTTTCGGCAGTTGCGTCTTCCCAGTTTGTTTATCCGGACCGAGATGCCTTTTCCCTAACGCTCCTTTTAAAAAAGGTTAGGGAACACCCAGCCGGACTGGCTTTTAAGTTCTTATTCTTGTTCTTGATCAGTTTTCCCTGACACTCTTTTCTGCTTCACTTCTACTGTTCTTCCTTACTTTTTGCAGTCTATTTTCGTTGTACTCGCCTTTCCCTCTCTCATGGTCACAATCTCCTTTGTAAGTGTGTGTTTTATTCCCCCCCCCCAGCTGTCCTTTTGTTGTTTTCTCTGACTAACCCGCAGAAATGAAACACATATGCAACTCTGTCTCCTTGCATTTTCAGATGTTTCTCTCACTATTGTCTGCTACAGCTCATTGAAAGGGCAAAGTGAAAACAGATGTATAAAAGATAAAAAGTATACACATACACGCACCAAGTCCATGGTGCAGAGAATAAATCTGGTAAATCCCATCAGAGAGAAAGAAAAAGAGAGAGACAGGCAGAAAGAGAGGGAAAAGAAAGGGGCGAAGGGAAAAGGGGCGAAGGGAAAAGGGGCGAGGGGAGAGAGAGAAAGGAAAAGAGAAAGAGAGAAAGAAAGAAAGAGAGAAAGAGAGAAAGAGAGAAAAAGAAGGAAGGAAGGAAGGAAGGAAGGAAGGAAGGAAGGAAAGAAGGAAGAAGGAAAATAAATATTAATATATAATGTGCATCTCGGGTTCCTAATTAACACAAAAGGGCATTTTCATGAGATTTGATCATTTCCCTTTGCCCGGAAAAGAAGAAATCAATGGGGTAGGAATCTATAAATCAGCCATCATGTCAGGACAAATCAAAATAATGCTTCTATTATTTCAATCAATAAACCATTTTTATACCTAACATCTGATCTACACAATGTGTTTGTGTTGGAAATTTGCAGAGCCGCTTTGCACAAAAACAAACCATTAACATATGTGTCAATCACATTTGAAACTGTTTGAAATGGCCGGAGATTTCAGCGCGGGGCTGAGTTGAAAAATGCCGGGAGAAACAGAAATGCACGGAGGGACGGATCGAGCTGAACAGACTTCCGAGAGTTTGTCTCTTCTTTATTCCTTCCCCCCCTTAAGCCCTGAACTTCGCAAGCTGTTGAGTCGAGCGGGCGAGGTGGGGAGGAGGGGAGCTGGGCGGGGTGCCGGGGGGGCAGGCAGGACCCCGCCAGGGCCGTGCCCTGTGAAACCTGTCCCCCAGAGGCTACAGAGGGCCGGCTGTGCGGAGGCCGGCGGCCCCGGTACC
>NW_009220915.1:6844-24054 GCF_000690835.1 Fulmarus glacialis | reverse complement strand
TGATTTCTTACCAATTCCTGAGAATGATGATGATGTTTGAACTCGGGGGCTGAACTCAAAGCTAACACTTCTATGTTTCTGTGTGTGGAAACAAATGTCTTGTTCCTGGAGTCCTGAATATTTTGGGAAATGTCATTTCTTATAAATGTCCAGGCCAGTTGCAGAGCAATGACTTTAGAAATGTCTAGTGCTTCTTGGGAGTTTTAGCCCTTCTGCTCAGCAGAGCAGCACTGCAGTGTTTCCTGCAAGTGTTGCATTATTGTACACAGCATAGCTATATAGTACGCTGCACATGTGTAGGAGCTCTGAGTTGCAATACATCTGTGCTTCTTAGCAACTGAAAGAAAGCCTGCTAGATATACCAGATGTGTGGGGAAAAAAAAAAAAGGACAAATCTGTAACTCTTAAACTTAGACTTCTAAGAAAGAGGAGGAGGAAATGTCTAGACAAACATGGATGAATGATACTCCAGCATCTGATTTCAATGATCTTTGAATCGGACGCTTCAAGAAAGTTGAAACTTGGTTCTTTTGCTGTTTCTTTATAAATATGTATTCGGCAGCTGGTCTGTCCACAGGAAAAGGAGAATGAGAACGTTACCCAGCAACCTGACAGGAAGGGTTTAGATTCATGTTCCAGGAGTGCCTCTCTGTAAAGTGGTTCCTGACAGAAGGGAGACAATCTCATGGTGGGAAGCAGCTAGAAAGGCACACAGAAACAAAAGCACCTCTTTTACCATGCTCTCTTGGACACCCTGCTTCCCCCTGTCCCTTGTACATGCACAGGCTTAAATGCCCTTGATTTTCCTGAAAACAATTATAATTGGGCAATATTTAAGATTGTGAAAGTATCATGCAGTCTGTATGTTGGAAGTATGATAAATGTGTAGGATGTTGGCTATATAAAACTATAGTAATGTGTATTATAGTGTCAATTTTTTTTTTGTATAAATTCCATATAGTATTCATAAGCCAATAATTCATACAAAACTTTAACTGCAGAAGTTGTTTTTTCTAAGCCACCTAAGGGAATGCAGTTTCCAGTGACTTTTGTTTTAGATGTCCGTTCCAAAATTTCTGATGTATTCTTGAGAAATTTATCTTAGGTGTTCAAGATACATCTTACAGAAAATATGGCTGTAGGGGTTCATGTGTTGTGAGTTGTAGAGAGTGCTGGTGTTGCTCTATGCTTATTGAAGCGTTCCTGACCAGTAGCTGTTTTAGCTGTTAATCTGGGAAGCCTCTACCTCCATTGTTTCCCCTTCTGGCCTACCAAGGGCTTGTATGGCACTGTTCCGTTTGAGCCAGGCTATAGAGGACTTTTTATGTTCATTGGTAGATGTGATAGTCTTTCAATAGAAGATCCTTCCTTTTAACAGTACAATGTGGGAAGTCTTTATAAATCACTGTAGAACTTTGTCATGCTTGGGTTTAGCAGGCAACTATATTGGTTTCTTCTGTAAACAGCACTAAGTTGTAGAAAAAAATTTTTTTTTTTCAGAGGTAGCTATAAATAGAGAGTAGGAAAATGGATGGGATTTCATGAGTTTGTGTACTTGCTTTGATATAACTGTGCTGCTCTTCCCTCCTACATTATAATATATATGTGGGACTGAAATAGGCTGTACCACTTTGTTTAATATTTTTAGCAAGAACCAGTATTTTTTTCTTTGTTCAGTACATTACTGAAGATCTATCAAATGTTGTTCATTAATGATCAAAAAATATTATAAAGAGAATGTTGATATAAAATGGGATTTTACTGTTTCCTTGCATCTTGAAGACCTTTATTTCAAACTTTTTTGCATTATTTAGTTATTTTATGTGCTGATCAATGTATTCCAAACTCCTTTGAAAAGCAGATGTACATTTAAAAGATAGCATGGTGAATTACCTTTATATTTGCAAGCTTCATACAAAATGTTTAATCCCCATTTAGTGGATTTCAGTCTATTTGCAGCTGTATAGTTCAGTTGGGTAAGCAGTATGAATTTAGCATTTAACTCTTTTTTTTCCTTTTTGTATTTGTAACTTCTGCATTATTCAGTAGCTAAACACAAAGGAACATGAAATGACAAAATTTAGGGATGAATGTTTCAAGAAAAAGTGGGAAGGGAACGGTGCTAAGATGTTTTTGTTCTGTTAGGAAAAGACTTGAGGAGGTCATATGGCTGTAAGAAGAATGATCTTGAGATAAGGATTAATAGGGTTAAGAAAGCTGTTCCAAAATGTGACTGTGCAACAGAGATGAAAGACATTTTGTGGTATAAGGAGATAGAGCAGGAAAGAGCATGATGAATGGTCCGGAAGAGTGGAGGAGATTAATTCATAGAGGCTGAAGGAGGCAAGTCCATGGAGGATACTGAAGATGTGAGAGAGATGATATATGGCAATTTACTTTTGTTATTAATCTGTGGATAATGTGTTTATTGATTGAGGAAGACCCCTGAAACCATGCAGTGGAGCATCTCACTGGGGGACAAATTTTAATACTCTTAGTTGGAAGAAGGACTTTATTCTCTGAGCTGCCCCACTGAAAAGAATAGGATGATTTCTGTAGCAAGGAAATCAGTCTGTCTGTAATTAATTTTTGCTTTGCTTTGTTCGGTTAGTTGACATAGGAAACAGGTCCCAGATGCTTAAGTACTATGGGCTGAGATGTATGCCAGTATTTCAGGAAGTAGAAAGTTTTTTAAAGTTGTATTTGTCACTTACATGCAAACTTCTAGCATCTCAATAGCAAATCTTGCCTGAAAATGTTAATAAGCAGTATTTCCAAAGATGCTACAGTTTTCTGAGCCTAGGGCTCTTTGAAAGTTTTGCTGCTGCACTTTCGCACAAATATATGTAGCTAAAACAACCCACTGCTTATCCATGTGATAGAGACAGACTTTTTAGATGCCACTGCTGTATTTGATTCATAGGTCCTAATATTACTTGTCTACCTTAATTGCTTCAGTTAGCTGAAGACTGGGTCTGGTTTATGTAGACTTGAATTTCAATGTGCAAGTTGTCTCATGCTCCCAGTAGAGTTTTACAGTTGAAGTTCAGCCTAGATTATATAGAGACTGGAAAACATAATGACCAGTGTGCTTGGGGTCCCCTCTTGATTACTAGAACAATGTGAACACTGTTTAAATATATGGCTGTGATTAAGTATAGAAATTAAAATCTTAGTTTAGGCATAGTAGCTACTTAAGCACACCACAATCTGTCACTGCAAATAGGAATAGCACCATGTGAGAAAAGGAGCAGAAAGGCAAGTGAATCCATATGCTTAAACACAAAGTTCAGAAGGTTATTTGAGCAAAAGAAATAGCTGTCAAAAACTGGAAATCCAACACTAGTGAATCCTAGAGACAGAGGCAAAGTCCAGAGTGGGCAGGGTGAGAAGGAAACTGAAGAGCCTGAAATGGAATTTGAAGAGCAGAGAGTCAAAGACGTAAAAACAAACAAGAAGAAATTCTTGTGCTATATTAAAGACAGAACAGACTGTGAGAGATTGGGCAGGTCCCCTGGGCATGTTATTCTATACCCTAGAGCTGTCAACTGCAAGGCTTCATGTAGCTTTGTGTGAAGCATCTGATGCTAACTATTTTGTGCTATCGGACCGGGGACTGGATCAATCTCTAGTTTTTCCTGCATGGCAGTTCCTTCATGATGACTGCCTTCTGTCCCAAAAGTCCATGCCATCCTGTCCCAGTTAACCACAAGATCCAAAAATAAATTCTGAATGCTCCCTGGGTATTTCTGTGATATTTTAGCAGCTTTCAGCTAAATCAAATGTCCAATTTTGAGGAACAATGGATATGAACTTTTGCATACCTCAAGGTTCCACTGTAACATCAGGCCTCTTGTCTCTAGAAAGCTGTAGATGGATGTTTGTCTTGGCTGGTGTGACAGACTGCTTGGCTATTGTACTGTATCTGAATAGTGTAATCAGGATTAGCAAATTAACGCTTAGATACTGTAGAGAAATTTATAATGTTCCTGAACCTGCTGTAAGAACCATCATTATCTGAAGTATATTAAGCAACTCCAACTTTCATAAGGCTTGTAAATACTGATTTATTCTGTTCTGTTCAGAATCAGATTAAGGGCTCCTATGAAGTTCTCCTTTGCCATTGCTGAGCTCTCTGCTTCCATCATTGTGTTGAAATTCCCCAAGGAGCAAATCTCCTACACCTGGTCTCTGAAGAGGAGATTGAAAACCAGTCCTCAAGGTTATATCCCTATAAATCTGGAAACCCCTTCACTTGACGCCACTTTAATTTTAATGGCTGTGTCTCTTGCTCTGTTAGTCTTTGCTAAATTACTATTTGGTGTGTTCTCTCTAGCTGTGCCTCACTAAATTACAGTGCAGGCTTTTCAGCATCGATGAATTTCCATTTCAGGGATGCTTTGACACTCTCTTGAATTGGGAAGCTCTTGGTTCTTACAGAGCTTCCCTCCATTAGGATGGGGAAGGTTTTCCAAGTGTTGCATATCTGTCTCTCTAAACACTTCTGTTTAAAAGCTGTGTGTAGCAGGAGATCTGTTCTTAAGCTATCTGATAATGAAACCTGTGTTTCTGTTGTGTGAAGGTTAAGAAATCAAAAAGGCAGGTGCTTAGACCAGATGCCTCCTGCTCAGGGCAGAGCTCCCTTATCTGGCCTCCTGCAGGACTCACGTGGCCAGGGCAGCATTGGGGAAAGGAAGGGTAGGAATGGAGTCACTTACTTTTCTGGCTTGAATAAATTTCCTTAGAATTCTTCCTATTCCTTACTTGCTTCAGTAACATCTACCCTCCTTTAATCTTTGTTCCAGGTTAGGCATGTCTGTAGGAATAATGCTACCCCAGAGACATCTAAGTTGTAACAGCTCTTTTAGTGGGTTGGCAGGGTTAGACTATGGACCCTGCTTCCACCGGTAGTGCTGCCCAGAACCAGCAATAGGTGGTGGTGTTAGATGAGATGTGTAGTATGTCTTCCAGTAAAAAGGTATTGAATAGAAATTTATAAGGGAATTTGCAAGTAGTTACCAATAATGTCTCTGCGTTAAGTGGTGAAATGTGGCAAACTTGAATGCAGTGATCATGATGTCCTAGAACTCACATGACATTCAGGCATTGAGTGAAGTGGCACGAGCAGACCAGCGAATGCTGTTGCAGATGGTAAAATGGAGTGAGTAAGCAAAAAAAAGTGTTAGGGCATGATATTTCGACAAGATTGGAAAATTTTTGGTCAAGGCAGAATATTGGTTCAAAACTGTGCCAGGGGAGGTTTAGACTGGACATAGGAAGCATTTCTTTACCAAAAGGGTGGTCAAAGACCTTCCTAGAGAGGTGGTCGATGCCCCAAGCCTGTCAGGTTTGAGGCATTTGAACAGTACCCTTAACAACATGCTTTAACTTAGTCAGCCCTGAAGTGGTCAGGCAGTTGGACCGCTCCAACTGCCTTCCAACTGAAGGTCCCTTCCAACTGAAATATTCTATTCTATTCTATTCTATTCTATTCTATTCTATTCTATTCTATTCTATTCACAAGGAGCTGGTTTATAACCTTTCCCAGAATAGGTTAATCAAGTCAACATTTTTTTCGCATAATCTTACGAAGAGTGTCATTATACAAGATTGGTCTGAAAGACAAGAGAAAACTCTTCAACAATTTGACATTTGTGGAACGAGAAGGCAAGAGATTTGTCACAGGAATTGAAATGGCCTTATAGAATTCAAATGATTTTGCGAAGTTTAAGGCCCTGTTTCACAAATTCGCTTTCTTGGCAGAAAACGTAAGTGTGCACTGAAGTTCTATGGGGATTTTGTGGATTAAGAACTGTATTGCAGAAATAGGATAAACTTTGTGTATGCCAAAATGCTTTTTTGAACTGGGTCTAAAATGCAGCAACTGTGTTTTTCTTCAGGGCCCAGAATTTCTTATGCTTTATCTGTTACCCTCTCATTTGCAGTCTACCGGTAACTTCCTTATTTGGTTGGGTGGTTGTTCCTCTCTTGGTTTCTTTCAGTCCTTCTGAAGGGATTGATCCCATTACAGGTTTATACAGATAAAGTTTCATGCCAAAGGGCCTTTGTTAAAATAAGCAATCAGTTCTGGGGCTTCAGCGAGTAGAACTTAAACAGCGGGAGGTGTCTATTAAAATGAATTTAAAGATCCAGAAAAAGAAATGGAGAATTTACTTGATCATGAAAATGGCTGAATCTTGTAATTTCTTCTGCAACAAAACCAACAAAATTGCTGTCAGAATATTTCACAGTGGTGATTTTCCCCCTCCTTTTTAAAACTTCATGTTTACTTTTTTGGATTTGACTGGGGTAAAAATGCGATACTAAATAAGTAGGGTACAAAAATTGATTTCTTTTTATTGATTCCATATGACCTTGAAATGAAGATAAGCACTTTAAGAAGATAAATTCTTCATAGACTTTGTCTTTTAGTTAAGCATCTGTTTGCTCCCTGTAAGTGGAGCAAAGTGTTTTTAATATAATACGAATTACACAAAGTTAGGACAGAACTGAGTGATTCAAGTTGGCTGAGCTTGTAGGATAGAAGAGAAAGTGACCCTTCTGTGGAGCTCTCTGTACTCACTGTTGAGAATTAAATTTTTTGTCTTATGAGAGAATAAGAGTAACTGGTGGACTTCAGTGTGTTAAAACAATGCACTGTTGAAAAGCCAAGACTGTGCTATAGTGAAGTGAATGGCTGCATATTTGAAACAGTTTCATTATGCTCTTTTTATATCTAAGATGTGTATGAGCTAGGGTTCCTGTCAGAGCTTTGAAGTGAAATTTTGGACTTCATACCTGGGTAATTTTCTGACTGAAGAAAGCAAGTTGGCAATAAGATATACTCTGTGAGTGTATTTGGAAGTATGGAGACAGTTGCACAGGGGTAATAGATGGCAAAGTAAAATGCAATTTATAGCTGCAGCTTACAGCTGCAGAAGCCATCTGTCATAGGCTGGTCCCTCTGCAGCAGGGATGCTTGTGTCTCAAATGCATTCCAGTTCTTTTCCAGTTTAGACAGCTCCCCAAACTTCTTTGCAAACTAGAGCACTTAGTAATATTAGACAGGTCATTGACAATCGGCATGTGATAGAAGCCAAATATTTTTCTTAGATATGTCCAGTGTTTCCTCTAGTGTATATTGAGCTTGATGTATCAACCGCTTTTAACCTGTCAACCTCTTCATTTATGAATATTTTCAGTTTTCTATTCATTGTACCATTGTTCTGCAATGCTGCTTGCATTCGTGAGACTCCCTCTTTCCTAAAAGACACTACTGGCTTAATTGGGGCTTGTTAAGGCTTACGGTACCGTTTACGTAGATCACAGTTTTGGTGCTTTAGTTCTGATTACTTTTGCTAAACTCCCTCTAAAGCTGCCTGGAAAGGGAAGCTCTGAATTGTAATTAAAGACAGCATTATATTGCTGCAGTGAGTTCAGTTCACTAGTTCATATTGGAAGTCTGCTGTAGGATAATGGCTGATTTGCTTTCATTATCAGATTGATTTATCTGCAACTCTTACTTTTCATTAAGTTGTTGAGTTAGAAGATCACAAAACTTTAAACAGAACTATAAAAGCTGCATATGTATGAGAGGTTTTAACAATTGCGTATTAAAACTTCAGTATGACAGATGTATGTGATAGATACTTTGACTCTCAATTCGAAGTATAATATTTCTACAGTTGAGTTTCCATCACTAATGACCCATGTTTAACCAAAACAAAGTAAGTATACATTGTAATGCGCCACATACTCGTAAGCAATAGAGGAAGCAATACAGTGATGACTTCAGTAATACAACATGAGAAACCAGGAGAAGAAAACTATAATGCATTCCCACAAAAAACTACCCTTTATCTCTGTTTGGACCTGCACTCAGTGAGACAATTGAGAACATCAGTGGTCCTCAGCAGGTAAAGCTTATGCTTAAATAGCTTCGTGAATCAGGGCCCAGGTTGAAAATGTGAGTTTCAGGCATAAAAATTGAGAGGACTGCTCCTTCTTGTGGGAAGACACTGAAAGGAAGCAAAAAAGATCTGCAAGAGTTTTACGAAGCATTTTCCAAGAGTTCCGACATGCTAGTGAAAAAGGGGGCCAGAAAAATGGACAAAATCAGTTGCATGCACCTTTCTCATATAGGAATAAACAGGTCCTGCAGAGAGGGGAAACTCTCTGAGTTCAGAGAATTGTCCTTTCAGTGCAGGTAATGCATGTCTGTCACGTTTTGTAAATGAGGGCACATGAGCAACTTACTGAAGTGGGGACTTAAGTGGCATCTTGTTCTCTTTGAGCAAGTCCCCAGATATTCAAAGTTCATGACTACTCATGGGAGATTCTTAGCTGGTCCTTGAGTCAGCTCGCTTAGATCCAAGCCATAAAGCTATATATAGAGGAGCTAGAAATTAACAAAGCGGTCTATGAGTTCTTCAGACTTTTTTTTAGCCTATCCTTGTTCTCTTGTAAAAAATTCCTTTGCTGCTGCTACTCATGCGAAAAAATGATGTACTGAATTGTGATCTGACCAGCAATAGACTCAGGGGATGAATAAGCAAGCACAGGGTTGCAACTATGCAACTTCGTGAATGTAAGCAAATTCTGTGATCTGGTGAAGTCCTACTCATCTCAGAAGGTGTCTGGGTATGTGTGGCAACGTTGACATACAGTGTCATGGTGACTTTATTTTGATCAAGGGCTGCACAATTTTCTGCACATAAGAAGTTTCATTGCTTTGGCCTTTGGTCTTCATTGTTGTGACTGGGACTTGTAAAATCTCTAGTCAATATGATTGGAAAAACTTACTTTGTGTATTTTCTTTTTTAAGGAAGGAATTTCAGGAAAAAAATAGGTGTGTTGATTTATTAGTGCTAAAGGACTTTATGTGCTTTCCCTTAGGAATAACTGGAGCTAGCTCCCCACAAACATCTGGTTAGCTATCAAATCACCAACATCTGTGCTTCTGCCAGTGCTGACCCATATGTTGAACACATGCCAGTCACTTGACTTGAAGGAATTTGGAGGATAAATCGAGGAGAAGCTCTTCACCACAAAGAAAAATGTGTTCTATTTTTATAGGGTTATTTTAAGTTTATTTAAATATATCAATACTTAATTTTTTAATTTAATTTTTCCATTGAGGGAGATTTGTAAGCATGTTAAATTTTAAAAAGCAACACCCAGAATATTTTTCTAAATTTATAGTGATTTTGCTTCAGTGTCTGTTGAAATCAGTCATGGAAGTCTTTTCCACTGTTTTTCTTCAGTAGTCTCGTGAAATTCTTTGTTCTGACTGTAAAGAAAGTCCATGAACAAGGTCAGTTTCTTCAAGCAAACATGTTCTTTCAATTACCTTATGGTGTTATGATATCAAATATGTTTGCAAAATAATCTACAAGAGGAGACAGTCAAAAATAGATGTTGCAGGCGAGGTTTTTGTTTTTTAAGCATTGTCTGTATCTTTTATCCAAGGCCAATACCTTTGCCTTTGATCCACATGACTATATGCTTTTTGGTGCGCTGTGGAAGAGCCCAGTGGGTCTCACGCTGTGGACCATACACGAACCATTTAGTGGCCTGCAGCGGGTTGGTGGAACAATACCAAAAAGTGTTTTCAACTGAAATTTGGGTGAGGATACTGCATGCTGGTATGTCACTAGTTTTGGTGGATAGGAGTTGTCCAAGAATCTGAAAAACACAAAAACCACTGAATTAAACCATTTACAGAATGTATATGAAAGACTGTCTCTGCAGCAAGACTTAGCTATTGGACTTTTCCATTTTCCTTAGTTTATTTTGCAAAGGCTTCCCTATGTAGACTAGCCTGAGAAAGGAGGGTGGGTGAAGTTAGTAGATTCACAGTACTGGGAAATGAAGTTGGTCTTACCCAATCCAGAATCAGGAGAAACAGCTGAAAGGTTTTGTGGCCCGTACTTTTGAACAAATTAGAAGTACATAGTGATTGTGAAGACTGCCATTCAGTGTCTGACTGCCCTGGTGAGTAATGATCCTTTTCCCTCTTGCAGCTGAGGGCTGGAAGCTCGGCGTGTGGGCACATGGAGTGCAGTTCTCGAGCCAGCTGGCAGTTCTGGGTTAGAGAGTCTTCATTGTTGAACACACAGGGTTGCATTGTTGCTGTTCTCTACATAAATGCTGTTCTCTTTGTTTTGAAGTTGTTGATAAATACAGATTTAATCTAGATTTAAAAAAAGAAGGATTTTTTAAGTCTTAGTTGAGACATTAGCTCTTTAATGGAACTCAGACATAATTTCTTGCATTTCTACATTAGTACCTAAACAAGAAGGAAAAAAACATGGAAAACAACCAACTTCACCCCCAAATTTCATCTTTGTTAAACTAATCCTGTCTCTTGTAGCCATTTTTCTCTTAGATTTTTAGAAACAGGTCCTAATGGACCACCTAACTAATTCAGCTGGAAATCATGAAATAGTTCATGACCTTCTGAAACAAACGTATTAGTTTTCCTACTGCCAGTTGAACTCCTTAATCAGAGGGTTGAGAAAATTCTTTCTCTAGAGACTCCTGTCTGCTTGCTTTTCTGTTAATGAAAAGATTCCCAGAAGAATGAAAGGACTTTTACATCTTCCTGCTTTCTCTTGATTGACTCAGAAGAGAGATTTTTGGTTCTTCTTAACTAATGCAAGTCATTTAAAAGTATTTTGTACTTTCCTTGCTCGATAGTATTTAATACACCAGAGATACACAAATAAAATACCTCAATTTCTTTTGTGTCCCAAAGTTACTGGCAACCTTTAAGTGTGTTCCTGCCAGGAAACATGAACATGCAGTGCAGCAATGTACCAGAGACAAGTTTTAGAGTGTACTCGGTACTCTGGTCGCATCTGGATTCTAAAGATATGTTTTATATTTTATACTTCTTCATAGGTAACATCCAAGTGCTCAGTGCCTCATGGATCATCATCAGTGCCACTGTGTAAGTCAAGCAACAGAGAGAAGTCTGTAGTGTTTTTGGCAAGCCCCACTTGCTTGCTCTCCAAGCCCAATTGTGTCAAACGTACAGTGCGTTTGAGCTCCAACAGACCACCAACATAAATGCCCTCTCTTTGTCAAACAATGGCATCTGTTCCTCTCCAGTATTAGTACCTAGCACTGTGGGTAGTTGGCAGAGCTTTTACTTTCTCTATGGTTTTCATTTGCAGGAAGGCTGCAGAAGCAATTTTTGGCCGTTTCTTTCTAATATTTTTTGAATAGTCCCTCTCCTCAAGCAATATAAACCAGCAGTATCTCTACATATCCACATTTTAGTTGTACATTAGCTGTGTCCCCACCTAATTGCATTTTGGACTTTCTGGTTTTCATATGGCAGTAGTCTGTGTTTACTGTGACTTGCTTGCTCCTGAATATTTCCATGTATATGTCCTACACGTGTTGTCATTTAAATGCTGTCCTCACCCTTACCTAGGCATAGATTCTGGTTAAGAGGGTTTTTTTACTCTATATAGGCCCAGAGCATTCAGAGTGCTATGATAAATGACACACTGCCTCAGGCTCTCAAGCCAGCCCATACTGCAGTCGTGAATGTGCAGAGATTCTTCCACAAGTTCTTCTTCTTCTGTTTCAGTTCTGGAAACTACACAATATGCGCCAAGTATTTCATTCCAAAAGTACTTGTGATAAAAGTAGTCTGGGAAATCCAAAGAAAAGTGATACCTTTTATTCTGTCCAGCAGTCTGTGGGAAGAGATTACCTGAAAGCCTTAATCCTAGAGATTACAATAAGGGTATTATCTTCACTTATAAACTAGCCTCATGCTAGCATGCATAGTGTAGTGATTCACAGCATTGCAAAAAATGCTTACACATGGGAAAGGAATTGCTACGGAACCCCAGAATGAGGTAATTGTTTTGCACCATCTCCCAATGTTGTTAGCATTTTTGTGTGTCAGTGCTTAACATGTATAGTCACCAGGAACAGTTACCTCCCTGGCTAGCCTAAGGTGTAGGCATGCCCTAAAGATACCTTGAGCTCTATCTTTCACTGTGTATTTTGGTAACAACCATGTAAGTTTTGAGAATCGTACAGTTACAGTTTAATAACCAAACCGTTGTGTATGGAAAATTGGTAAAAAGTGTGCAAGACTGTGGCACTGGAGGTTCTTCTCATTCAAAGGAATTGCAGCCATATGTACCAAGTATCTATTCTGAAGAAACCAAACTGAGGGCAATCCACTGTTTAGAGCCCAGTATGAATCCTGTCTAACACTATGCAAATCTTGGATTGTTGGGCCTTTTGGGGCTGACTATGTTTTTACAACAATACTCAAATATGTCAAAAAACCCCCCATCCCACAGCAAGAATCTTACTTGAAAAGATACAGGGGGTTTATCTCATCCCATAAAGTGATGATTCAGGGTTGATTTTTAAGAAAATACTGTTTAAGCTGTTGTTTATTTTTACTGGAAAGCTTTTTTGTTTTCTAAGAAAAAATGATGACTTTTCAGTTCACTATACATCTTTGCAACTGTGTACAGGGTTTTAGCCTGAAAAAATAAAAGCGGATGCTTTTTTATGTGGCAAAAACTTTGTTCATTAGAATAATTAGATCAGACCTAATTTAAGCAATGTAGACTGTTTCTGTGGCTCTATCTTGAAAGAAATGTTGATGGTTACAGAGTTGTCGTTCAAAGCTATTTTGCAAGTGCTTTGTGCTGTAATCCATCTTGGGAATTGTGTGCTACTTGCTGTAGCTGTGTCTTCCAGTCATCACTATGTTAGTGATTGATCAAATAAATCAGATAATGTTGTTTCTGCTCCCAGTCTGATGGCTGTTAAACCTCCTAAGAACTTCAAAGATAGTTATAGTTATGTGAAGAACTTAACTACCTACAGATATATAACTGCTTGTGGTTTTTTCCCCTTGTAGATTGAGAGAACCGTTTTTATAAATTAATTGTTCTTGGAAAGCAAATTAAAGGCATAGCTAATGTTGTTGAAGCACAGCCGTAGTTCGTTCTTCAGTTATTTTGGCCCAACTCCTGTTAAAACTGTGAATTGATATTATTAAGTAATAGCTGACAGGTTTGAACTTGGCAGATATGAATTATATGAATCATCGTTTGGAATTCTGTTTTGACGGAAGGAGAATAATACTGATAGCTGCGGCTTTACAAAAAGTCCAGCCATAGTCCTCAGGGCTTTTACTGGTCTTCTAGATCATCTTACCATGGTGATGCTAGATGTCCATCAGCCTTCTACTGCACAAATATTCCCAAAGAACTACTTGCTTTATTTATCTGTCAGCGGAAGCCCAGTGGTGTCATAAAAGGTTAATACCACATCTGGTCTCCAGCTTTCTGCTGGTCAACTGATCTAGTTTTACTTGAGACTGCTCACTTTAGAAAGGAGTAAGTAATTGCACCCTATAGTTACAGGGTATAAAATAAGGTACAACTGTACTGAAATGCAGTATACAGAAATAATAAACAGCTAAATCTAATTACCAGCTCATTCATTGTATTCACAAAAAGTTTGAAGGTGAAATAAATAGTGAGCAACTCAAAATCAAGTTAGCAAACTGTAACTGATTTTGTGAAGCATAACAACTTAGTTATTTTCTATAAACTCTTCCATATAGTGTTTTCTTTTAAAAGGGCAGATACGTTGGTACGTTTGGTACAGCAGACTGCAGCGCGCGCTTTCTCTAGTCTGTCTTTCATAAATACTTTTGCAGCTGGTTGCAACTTTGTTGTACATTGTTGTTTTGTTAATGATAAAGCCAAGGCCACTAAGGCTGAAAAATCTGCGCGCTGTGGTTACTACTTCCAGCAATTTGGAGATATATTCCCCAACACGCAGTCTACAGAAATCATTATTTGATTTCATGGCAAAATGACCTGAGCAAAATGAAAGATTGCTATTTATCACTGGACTGTTCTGTTGTTATTAAGGTATCTCCTAGGCTTGTGTGTCTACTGCGTTTTTTTCCCTTTGCATCACCAGCCTATGAAGCAGTGAGCCTATTTTAAACTTGGTCATGTTACTTCTATTAGTGATGCTTCCAGAATCAAATACTCACCAAAATAACCCAAAGTTAATGGTTTCAGTATTCATCAGTCTCACCAAAATGAGCTGCATATTTCCTCCCCTTCTCTCTGTACAAGATTGTATAGTAAAGAAGCTGTTTAAGTTTCAAAAAAAGTAGAAGAAAAAGAATAAATAAGTGTACTGTAGGGCTGTTTGATTCAGAAACGGGTGTGGGTTTGCTGGCTGGGACAGCAGTCTGAGGGGGTGGTTGCTTCCTGTGTGCCAAGGCTGAAAGAATAGGTTTGTGCATATGAAAACAACAAACAAGACTAATTTTCATGCCAAGACAGAAGTTTTCAGATGGTACTTAATGGTGTTGGTTCTTATTGATGTTATTGAAAGTCAGTCTTCCAACAGACTATTTGGAAATTGGTTTTCCTAAGTGTCTTAGTTTTACCCACATTATCAAACTACAGTAGTGGGTCTGCTGCTCTGAAACTCAAATTGCACCAGGCTTTCTCATGTCCACTGTCACATGTGCCAAACCGTTGTCCAAGCTTCCAGCACGGGAGATATTACTAAGGAAAGACCAGGTGTTCTTATGCTCAGGAAGTCTCACTGCTAGAATTTTTTAAAGCCCTTGCAACTTTTCGTAAGTTTTCTTAAGTTAAAAACAGTCTTAAATTACACTTGGAACTGAGCAGAGCGTTAGATGATAGCAGTAGCTTGTAAATAATCCTACCCACTGATTTCTGGTTAATCGGGGTTGTCCATAGCTGTTAAGTATGGACAGAGAAGGAGGCACAGACTTCTTACTTTTCAACTTGGGCAGAAGTTTCCATCAACAGGTACATGACGGGATATTTATCTGATGTTATCAATGTAGACAAACTCATGGAGAGACTGTTAAGTAAAGATCTTGCTCTACACACAGTAATGGAAAGCTGGCTTCTTTTTACTGTCTGATCTATATTCTGAAGGACTGATTAACTCTAAAGACATCATACCCTCTCCTTGCTGTCAAGGTGAGCAAATTCAAACTTCCCTTTTCCCCCTTGCCAAAACTGACTTTGCTTTCTTGCTTTTGAATCTGTTTTGCACTCTGCCTTGTTAAAAGGTGCTCCAGCTACAGGAGGTGAGAGGAAAGCAAGGGATGCTGTCCCAGATTCTGAGAGCTTTCAGGTTTTTCTCTGACCCAAGATGTTTTGGAGCAAGCTTGCAATGTTTCCTGCAAGTGTTGGTGTAGTCAACATGATGTGGCGTATTTCCATGAAACTGCTGATAGGTTTATTAACATGTTATTTCTTGTCAGCTTCATCAAGAACGACTGTGTTTATGTATAGGAAGACTGCCATTCTAAAAACAGTAAAACACATGAAAAAGTAGGGTATTAGTAAAGAGCTTTGTCCCTACATTCAGCAGAATGATTCAGGATAAATAAGACGGAAACTTTCAGTGCTTGACATTCTTTGCTACTAGCAAGATGTTACAAAATAGAAATGAAGCTGAAAGTTTTAAGAAGCTGTTTTCAAAAGCAGCTTAATGAATGAATGGATTTCAGGTTCTGTCTTTGCAAACATGACACAATTTGTTTTGCACTTACGTTCTTTTTTAAAGTAATCTTAAGATCTAAAAAACCTCCCACCTGTTCATCTTGTTTAATGATGCTTTTTGAGCACTCTTTGTTCTTATTCTTTTAAATATGTTTAGAGATCATTGCATATCCAAAAAAGTGGAACTCTGAATTTTATCATTTGTGTGTCATGTAGATGTGTATCTGGGTGTGATTTTCTGCTGTGTACATGGTTCTCTATACATCAAATTGCAAAGAGTATGTACTTAAATTCTACTGCTGCAAAATATTAATATGTTGTCCTTTATTTTGGCAAGCCATAAAGATGCAGAAGATTTAATAGACTTGAAAGCATTAAAAGGAAGCTATTGTTCAACAAACTGTAGCTTTCATTCATCCTGTAACTCTGTAATAAATGCAAGATGTTGAAGGGAAAGGAGCCAAATATTAGTGTGGTCTTAAGAGACCAAACAAATAATGGAGCTACTTAAATTTGTCATTCTTCTTTCATGATTACACTCAAATCTAAAATGTACACAGATGTTATTTCTGTATAGATAGTTTCAGTGTTTGTTTCTACTTCTGGTTTATTGAGCATTGTTAAATCTTTTCAGTAATGTTTATAATATAATGATTTCCTTTTTTCTTTTTTTTTTTAGAAGCTGGTGGATTTTTTAAATTTAAGTTCACCATGCATTCAACTATTGCAGAGTGTAAGGAACTACTAATGTAGTGGAGAGCTGCTGCATTAGCAGGGTGGTCTTACCTTGTCAGTTCTGTGGGCAAGGTGCCAGCTTTGAGTCACACACACAAGTATAATGGCAATGACAGTAACTTTCCTTTCAGATATGTGTGTCGTGGTTCGCACTCAGTTTTATGACTTTGGTTTTTGAAGACACGGGGGTTCAAACAGTAGGCCCACTCTATCTGAGCCTCAGCTACTGCCCGACAGAAATGGTTCTCTGTGCACAGAGGTCTCTGGTGCTTAGATTGACTATTTTGGAAAAATGGTTCCCATGCTAACATGCCTGTGTGGGACCTGTGGAAAGAAAAGAACGTGAATTTGAACTGATTCATAATCCAGCGAGTTGGAAGTTGCTTAGCCCTCTCCTAATGCTCCCCATCTGAACCCTATAGTTGCTTACAGAATAAGGATCTCAATAGCTTGTAAAGGTCTGATACAAGAGAGGGAAGCAAATGAACTTTCTCTATGTATGGCTATCATATGTCAATGCACATTTTCTTGGAAAACTCCTATCTGTGTGTATTCCCTGAGACCACATCTGCTGACCTTCATGCACTGTAAGAAGTCTGGGGTTTATGAGATGAAGACAATCCTGAATGCAAGCTCTTGTACTACCATGTGTGCGCAGACTTGCTATCACTTCAGTGGATTGTTTTGTTGAGGTCTTTCCTTGAGGCTATGTTGCCATGTGTCTGGGAGCCTGAAAAAATAAACAATTCCTCAGAACACACCCAGAAAGATTTTTGTGGCAGAAAGAGTGGCAAATTGATGTGTGGCAGTTTTGCATCTTTGGTTCTTATCCTAAGCATAAGGCTGCAGAGAAGGGGTGGTGGCCTGGACACAAACTTGGAGAGCAATTGCACCTGACTGCACTAAAATAGAGATGGCAGC
>NW_009220915.1:0-6832 GCF_000690835.1 Fulmarus glacialis | reverse complement strand
GCTGAAGTGAGTTAGCGCAAGTGATTAAATGCAGTGTTTACACGACATGAGGAACTACTTAAAGCTGTAGTTACAACATTAGGTATTTTTCCCTTGTCTGTGCTGTTACTTAAAATCTGCTTGTTCTTTCCCCAAATAGACCTCCAGGTGGTGAAAAAATAGAGGAAATATTTGGAAAATGCTGGCACACCAGTGTTGGGCAAACTGATACACGCCTCCTAAATCTGTTTCTCCCTGTAGCACTATGCTTTAGCAGATTTCTTTAGCAGAAACAATGAAATTCTGCAGCTTCTTCTGACATACAATGGGATTAAATCAGGATTAAATCCCACTAAAGAAGTCAGCGGTGTTACACTGGTGCAAAAGCTGGTGTGAGGTAAGTCCGGAATCTGTTGTGATTTTTATTGGATTAGGTATATAAAATATAGCTGCTGGCTAGTTTAAGAGAAGTAAAACATCCTCTGTGTCAGGATATTCTGTCAGAAGGAAGCTATCACTCAAAACCAAGCTGCGCCGTGCTCATGATGAATAAACATAGATGCTATATGTGCAAAGCAATGTTTTTCCATCTGTGTGTGTTAGACTGAGCATAATACAATTTTTAGCATATGTGAATGGTAGGAACCAGGCTAGAAGCTCAGCATGCAAACTGGTTAGCTGCTTGGCCTGGCAAGCTCTGTACTGCTGGTGGAGCAGCAAAACCAGCGTGGCATCTTGTCATAACTGGGCTTGTCTCCAGAAGCTAATTTTCAAACACCAGCAGTTCAGATGTGAAGTTTCCAGAGGTGAGCTGTATTTGATCAGCTGTGTTTGACTGTCACAGACACATCCATGGTGGTGTCAAGTGTTTTGTGAGCGCATGATAAACAGTTTGAACAAAATTCTCCCCATGGAAGGTAGTGTTGCCTGACTTACATTACGTAGTTACTGATGTGTTAGTTCAAAATCCAAAGTTGGCTGTTGTTTCACTTTACTTGTAGTCTCAAATCAAAAAGGGGCTTTTGAGGAACATGAGAACAAACCTTGTTGTCCACCTTCCTATTTATTTCAATACTAAAGGAAGACTGAAAATACATAATGTTTCCATCAAATTCTGGATGATTTTGGTTATGTCTTATTTCTGTTCAGAATCAATATATTTGCAATTCATAGTGCATTGTATGCTGCTGGTGGGGGGGTGGAAGCCAAAGGCTGTGATAGATGATCAAATGTTTCTCCCGGTGTGTGCTTAGGCTTAGAATTCAGCTTTTTGCGAGTTCATAAATGTCTAAAGTTTGCTGTATTTGACTGCACAGATGAGCACCCAGTTTTTCAGACAGTGGTAAACCCTCCTTGGGATTTAGAAACTCTGTACAAAGTACTGTACAAGGTGCATTAAAAGCATATAATTAATCGCTTTAAAAACAAGATGCTAAGGTTGCTTGCTCTGTACAACTAGAATGCAAGCCTGTCCATTGTTACAAAATTGTTCGACTGCACAAAGCCCCATTATTTCTAATTAAAGGTCTAAGAACATCCAGCTGATCCAGTAATTTGATTGTCTCAAACATCTCTTAATGCCTTAACAATGAAAAAAGACCTACATATTTCCTTCTCAAACATCATTGCTAGAGTGCCTGCAAGCATGAATCATTTTTTGTGTCTGACCAGTGGTGATAAGGAAGCAAATGATACCTTATGGGTGTTAGCAGCACATCTACAATCAGCAGAAGTATTTTTTTTGTACCATATTTTTGATGTTAGGGCTCTTTTTGCAGGAGGAATGAAGCCATATACCGTCACAATTTTTCTCTTATACAATGAAAAATAAATGACACTCAAATATTTTGATTTCATACTTGTCTCAGAATAATGCAGAATTTTCACAGTTAGGAGGTTGGAAAATAAAATGCTACATGGTTTCTAGTCTACAACCTAGTATACCAGGAAGCTGCTGAATTCTGTTTGCTTGGGATGTATGTTGCTATTGACTGTTTTGCTCTCATCTTTCACTGAGGCAGTTATTTCTCAGAACAATAAGGATATTTGCACATTTATAAATGCATTTCATTTAGTCTTCAGCTAAGGAGGATGATGGCTACAGTTCAGCCTTTATGGGTGTGGAAGGTAAAGCAACAGCGTAAGACTATTGGCATTGTAGGAGACAGTGCCTGCTTCCATAATCTAATGGTGAGCTGAATATCTGTGAGAGATAAAGAGAGTGTACTTGACGGAGGAAACTTAAAACACTGTTTTATTCACATTTTGAATATTTCCATTGCCTTTTTAGTATGATAAACAAAAATGGTGCTTAGGCTTCCTCTGGAAATAAAAATAAACACGTAGGGGTGATGTGGCAAACAAAAACTTTTAATAGTGCAGTAGCACAGAGCTAACTGCACTACAGTTTAGGTTGTGTCAATATTTCCATTATAAATCCAATTTTCAGAATTTTTTTCAGCTGTAAAAAAGTCTGCTTCAGTCTGAAACTTGGCGACGTGTTTCTCTGCCTGAGAATGAACTTTCTTCTTTTTCAGCTGAAGTGTATCTGAATTCTTAATTTCTAGGATTTTATAAGCACTTCCAGAGTATTAGTTGCTGTAATACCGGTGGGAATGCTGAAGTGATTCTCTGGCATACAGAAAGATACATTGTGTGCGTGTGTGTGTAAAATACTGATGATTTAATGTACAACGAGTTATGTTGTATTATCTGTCTAGTTAAATCACCCTTTGTAGTAAAGGGATTGTAATGCCTATCATAACAAGCAAGTTAGTTGCCCAGGGAGATGTAATAGAAGAAGGCACTGAGCAGGCTTTTCTACAAAGCTTTGCCAGTGTATGCTAATCTTGACTTAAAGTATTGTATCCGCTCCTTTGCTGAGCTGATCTTTGAGTGACTTCGGTTTGTGTTACATTGCAGTGAATCGCATGGTGATGTTCAGATGAATGTAGTGTAGGATTAGACTGAAAACCCATTATCTGGCCAGTCCTTAGGAGGTATAAAGTGATAGGTCTCCTGACTTGACTGGAACTGCTCGCCATCCAGAGGAGTGCAAGAATGACCAGAGGCTTTTTGTTGTAGAGCTTCCAAACAGAGCGGTGGGAATGGTGTGGATTACTGTCTTCTGTGTCATTAAAAATAATCTTGAGAACTGATCCCTTCCTTGTCCCTGTTTCTGAATTCTAGCACCCCAATGAGTGTTTTGGGTGTATAATATTTGCCTTCTGCAATTTGAAATGTGTTAACCGTGACACTCCTTAATTTTTTTTTTTTTTTTTTTTAAGGCCACTTGAAAATGGTGTAGTTAAAGGAGATTTCCTGACTTTATAATTTCATTTTGGTTTTGGTTCATAGTGGACTTGATGTCAAGTCCTGCCCAAACACTGGCTGGTGTCCAGACCTAGCCGATGTTAACAGGGAGAAAATTTATTCACACAGTATCTTTCCTTCATCCTTGAGTTGTACTTTGCAAGAAGTGTCTCTCAGCCACCCACTCACAGCACTGTGAAACAGAAGCTTCAACTTCTGTTTGTATTCAGTTATCTCGCAAGCTTTCATTGAGCTGCTGTCCAGCAGCTTATCTAAAGTTGCTATTTGTGTGTCAGCTTTGTCTAGTCCTTCCTTTTAGCATGTATTTACTCTGCAAATCGTACAAGTATATGTTTTAGAAATCTAGACCGATTGCAGGAGGACATGAATGCCTTACGCTTTTTCTATTTTTGATGCAGGATTTCATAGCAATAGATCACCTGGGATGAAAAGCTAATACAACTTTAAGCTATTACTATGTTATCAAGACACTGCTTTCATAAACTATTAAGTTAATAAAACATTTCAAACAGTTACAGTTGAAAAGTGCAGCTAATGAATGAGGATCAGCATTTCTGTGCGCTGATGAGATGTTATTCTCTGACTTTAATATCAATATGCAGTGAAGTCTTACAGCTTTGCAAGAAGTTTGAATATGAATTTTCACTCTTTTATTAAATGTGGATATTTTATCATTATTTATTTGGTCCAGTGCAGCAATGATCGTGTGATTGGTGTATTACAGACAGCTCCTGTTACCAGTTAGTCCTCTGTCTCACAGTTCTAGAACTTGCATCACATAAATAATTTTGCCTATTCAAGTATTCTTCTCTGGAGTTCTATAGGAACATTGAAAATGTTGCAGTCCTCCCTGTGTACTGGAAACTGATGTCACTTGTATGTAGAGGGATGTTTTGGAAATGTATCTAGTTGGACTGCCCAAATGCAGTGTCAGTTACAAAAGCCATTTTAGATAAACCCTGCCTGTGCTCACTGGAGTCTGTGGGAGTCCTTCATTGACCTCTAGAGTTTGAGTCGGGTCTAGCTACTGAGAATACAGTCATCTTTTTTTAAGAAAATACTTGTATATTATGTGCTACCTTTATTATGCACATGTAATATTTAGGTGTCTTTTAAATCATATTACCGATGAAAGCTGTATTGACTATTATAGTGTATTCATATTGCAGATTTCATGTAACTATTGATGTTCCTGTTCAGGACAATATTAGTCCTGTGACTAAGATGTCAGGTGCTTGCTATTAACATCTAGTTCTTTCTCTCCCCTGCCCCTTTTTTAGAGGCCTTTGAGTCTTTGCTTCGCTTTGCTGAAAACCGCACAAGTTCCCTGTTTGAGACAGCTTACAGACCTATGGCAAAAGAAGCAGCAGAGCCTGTTAAAGAACTTTTTACAGACATCTCTCTCTACATTCTGGGTGCAGAGACTACAGTGGAAAGTGCAGTATTACGGTTCTTTGACAGTCTCTTTCCTCTGGTCTATAGTCGACTAATAAACCCAGGAATTACAGATTTATCAGAGGACTATACAGAGTGTCTACGGCTTACAAGGCAAGACATAAATCCTTTTGGACGCTATTCTAAAAACATGGTTACAGAGCTGTCAAAATCTCTTTGGGCAAGTAGGATGCTCAGCCAGGCCCTCAGTCTGGGCATTGAAGTGATAAATACTACTGAACATGCAGCTCTCACGAAGGAATGTAGCAAAGCTCTAGTGAAGATGCAGTACTGCCCGCATTGCCAGGGCCTGACGCTAATCAGACCCTGCGTCGGATATTGTCTAAATGTAATGAGGGGCTGTTTGGCCAGCGTGTCAGAACTGGATGCACAATGGAGGGAGTATATCTCCACGCTGGAATATCTGACTAATGAAATGGCTGCCTCACATGATCTGGAGATTGCACTGATGGGAATCCGGAACTCCATCAATGAAGCCATTCTGCATGCACAGTTGAATGGACCACAGCTCTCCGCTACAGTAAGTGCTCTCTAATTATTCGCTACTCCCATTTATCACTTTCATTGTTTGATGAATAAACATTTAAACGAGTTGTTGTTGTCTTTGCATCAATTTTTAGTCTTCAACTAGATCTTTGTTTAATAGTCTGTAAAAACATTACATAGCAGAGTCTGCTTTGAAATGAAAAGGTTGGGGGGGAAGTTTGTTCCTTGAGAAGCAACCCTGTAAAGCAGATAGCTCTGGCTTGTCTGCAGAATTTTCTGAACAAAAAAATGGGGTGTATTATACTTGATATCAACAATGTATTTTCATACTCTGAAACATCTGATTCTGTAACTCTAGGAGCAGTGTTCCCCTGGCGTGTGAGTATTTGTAATGTGTGGGGACATTCCGCAGGAATCGGTGTAAGGGGTTAGAACAGTGCGTTTCTAAATAAAGGCAAAGACATTAACTGTTTCATGACTTTACAGTCCCTTTACAGTTGTGCTGATTGAGACATCAGGAAGGTAGTACGGGTCTATAATGAGAACACCTGTCATACAAAAGTTGGAAAAAGAGCATGAAAAAAAATCAAACTTACTTGACAGCGTTTACGTAAGAAAAGGATAAAAATACACTTAAAGTGAATCCATTTTTGTAAGTGGTAGGTTAAGGAGGAAAGAACTAGAATGGTAAAACTGTGTCATAAATAATAGCAGCATATGACTGGCAGGTGTTCTCTCAAGGTGTTGAAGATTAGACCAGATATTATTGAAATGACTAATGATGCAGCTGACTACATCTATATGAAGTTCAACATGACTGTCAATGGAAAAAAATGTAGCAGTGTGGCCTTAAGCAGGGTAAAACTAATCTAAAAAATGCAGATAGATCTGCCTGTCTTGAAAGTAAAGGAATTCTTGCAGAGAACAAATGGGAAGGAAATGCACAGATCTAAAAATTTAATTCCTGTGCTGAACTCTGGTCACCATATTATGTAAGAGAAAAAAATGCTTCAAAGAGTCTACAGAAAGAAACTATAGCAAAGGGTACTCTAAACTAAGGAAGTATTTTACTAGGAGAAGAATGCCTATATGTTTGTAACCTTCCAAGATACCTAATATCACAGCTCTCTTCAATTTAGAACACCTTACAGAGCCAGAGACTTAGAGTCAGTATAGTATGTAGATTGTAAAGAAAACGCCCGACCACTTCTAGTAATCTGATATAATTTTCACTTGATAGTTGCAGTTATCTCAGTTCGCATTGCCTCAAGTTCTCCTTTACTTTTCATCAATGACATTTGTGTCTGCTAGTTTATCTGACATCCAAGGATATACATGAAAAATTAAGAAAAGATTTGTCCAGGTTCTTGGATAATGCACAGTAGGCATTGGGGCCTACATGTGTTGCAGAACAGCAGGTCTTCATCGTGCTAATGTCCAGTTGGTAGCGTCATAATGTATCCCATAAAGCAGTGTTAAACCTAGAACACATAATGAACAATCTTCTTGCATCTGCTCGAATTTTCACTCAGATGTTATTTTTATGTGAGTCCAGAAGGGAAATGAAAATCTAATATAT
>NW_009220914.1:0-23759 GCF_000690835.1 Fulmarus glacialis | reverse complement strand
AGTACAATATCTATAGCATATAAGTATATATGCACCATGTATGCTCTTTTAACGCTGAAGTAGAATAGGTTATAGAAAACACTACATGGATTTTTTTCTTATTAGAAAGAAAAGAAGCAAACCCCATTTTGATCAAGTAGCTCAAACATCTTTTTTGTTAAAACCTTTTCATTAAAGAACATTATTTCTAAATTTGGCTTCATATTTTTTGGCTTAAAATGCGTTTTCTCTCCCACCAATTTACATATACTAAGTAGTAAACTCCATATACAGCAGCACAGTAAGAAGACATCATATGATTTACCTTCTAGCTGTTTTTCTAGTAGTAGTTGCTGTTCTCTCTCTTTCCTCCAAAATGCTTCCTGTTTTTGCCTGATTCTGTGTCGTAATTCCTCATCATCAGTATCAGATGATTCAGAGCCTCTGTCACTCCTCTCATCTTCACTGTCTCCTGATCCATAACCACCCAGTCCACCTGCGTGCATAAAGTCCAGTCTATCACGAGGAAAGATTAAGCTTTGTTCTTAATATTTCTGTGGGGCAAAGAGGAGAGTAACATTGCCCTTCCTTCACTTCCTCTTCTCTGAAGAAGTCACTTTATTCTGGTAAGTGCCAATGTTGTTTGACTGGTGTGATCAAGGCCCCCATATCTGCATTGATGCTCACTGTCTGGTTCTACTCCTTCTGGAACAGCTCGTCTATTTTCGGCAAGCAATCACTGTGATCACGGTACTTTTTCCATTGTATGGAAGGGCAAAAAAGCTCCCTGCGGAGATCGTAACAGTGCCTGCCTCTGTATCAGCAACCGGACAGAAAATGCCTGGGACCTTTCCCAGAAGACATCTCTGAAATGACTTCAGCCGCCTCCGTAGTCCAAGGCTACAGAAATTCTGAATGCCATATCAATTTTTCTATATTGATTTAGAAAACACTGCACTTTGACAGGTACGGAGATGGAACAGAAATGGACTTTCTTCTCCCCTAGAGATATTAGTAACTACTGGACTGATAAGAAAGATAAAGTCAATTTAAACATCTGACATGGAAATATTTTACTTTCTTTCAGTCTGAGGTTCTTATGATCTTTATTGAGTTAGCTTTAAAACATGTGAATACTTGTGATGATAACATTCAATCTAATTCATCGGAATTCCACATAATGAATACATAACTGATAACTGACACTGCTGCAGTATGTTTTAGATGATAAAAAGCATGTTGGGAAAGATCTTTTGCTGTTGTGTCTCAAGCTGGAATTTCAATCTCTTTTTCCTGTGTTGTTTCTGGTAATTTATGATATGGGAGCCTCTGTGCTCATGTAGCTTTTCAATAAAATAATAATTCCAAAGATTATAATATTTTTATTTATAGACTTTCACATTACTCTTCTATCAACTTTCCCTTCTTGTTTGGATGGATCAAAACAGGAGAAAAATAAAAACCAGTATTCTCTGAAGACTGCAGTGTGCTTCTGAAACAATCATACTTTAAAAAATAAATTAATCTAAAGTTTTTATGTATTTTCAAAATTAGGGCAAGATTCTCATACACTAACTCACACTGACTAGTCCTTTACTCCAAAAACCATCCCACTTATATCAGTAGGATCACCTGTGGAACAAACAAAAGTGCTGATAATGATAACGTTATCGGAAAGTGACCCATACTCCTGGGCAATTAAAATCTAGTTTCAAAATGCAATTTCTAGAAACGCAAGGCAAGAGTGAAACTCCCCCTTTAAAGCCCTCTCAAAAATAAGGAACATACTTACCGAGTCCAGTGAGGGAAGCCAGTGCACTGGACTGTGCCAGCTGTTTTGCAGGAGCTTTGTATCACATCAACAACAGGAACAACATGTTAACACAAATAGCCACGATTTCATAGTCATGAGTCTATGGTATTGTTAAATCTACTACTATTGCTGTTCTTTGGAGGGAGAGAAGAAACATTAAAAACGCATCATCCATTTAAAACCAATTCTAGATTTTCTGACCACGAAGATTTAGAATTTAACTGCAAATTAACAGTGAACAGAAAAAAACAAATATATACTCATAAATCACTTTCCAAGTTACAGCATCTGCACATAATTTTCAAGTTTCAGTAGTTACGTATTTAGATTAACTCAGTTATATTAAACAAAAATCTGTTATGCAAGTACAATACATGTTAATAGTGAAAGCAAATGAATTACTAATTGAGGACTCAAAGTTCATCTCTCTTCACTTCTGAACAGCTAAGAACTTGAGATAAAGATGATAGCATTAAGAAACAGCTACAACTCAAGAGCCACTGACACACAGGTACCGTTTTAACTAAATAAATGAATTGTATGAAAGAAATGGAATAACTGAAGTAACTCACAATACACTGCACAGGACAACAGTACATGAATACTGGATTTGAACTCTACCAAGTTGGATGCATTATACTGGAATTGTTCTTGGGGGATAACTATGGAGGTTAAATGTTCTAGAGACATGCAGATATAGAATATTCACAGAAGAAACAAAACAAAAAAAAAAAAAGGCAAAACAAAAAAAACAGGCATACCTTTAGTTGCTTTACGGTGAACATCTTTGGCCACGTAATAAATTTCTTCATTTGTGACATCTAAGAGAATCTCTGTCAGCAGCATTTTTGTCAGCATCATCTGAAGAAAATGGTATATACAATTAAAGGTTAAAACCTCTTGAATAAATGCTGCATTCAAATTATATCCATTGAGCTTCACTTCTTTTGATGGCTATGAAAGTACTCTCCTGCGCATTTTATTTAATGACTTCTTTCAACAGACATGACTTAAAAACGTAAGTCTGAAATTTTTAAATTTGACCTGATTTCAAAACTTTCAGAACCGTCTATAATTTGACTGCAAACTGTATCCACATGTATTACACACAGCTATCCAGGGCACTGATTCACTGATTCCTAATATCAAAGATGATACAACAAATGAACATGTAAAAATAAAGAGCACATTTCTGTCTGGTATGCTGACTCACTGACCCCAATGCTGCAAAAATCATCAGAGGTTACTTATATAGGATTTTATTATTATGTATTTACTACAAAAATTGAAATGTTGGTAGCTAGTTCTCCAAGCTGCTCAGTCTGGCCATGTGCTTTACAAAAATACATTCATCAAACTTTTTAGAATACAGGCCCTTCATTAACAAGGTTTCAGTTGTACAATTAGCATACAACTATGATTTCCAATACGAAGTTTCCGCAGACACAGTGAAATTGTTGCTGGTCTAGGACTTAGGTTTCTAGTACTTCCTTGCAAGAATACATTTCTTAAATTCCCTTTCACAGGAACTGAGGTTGAAGCATAGATTTCAGACGGGTCCATTTAATCATTAAAAGTTTTCAGGAATTTGACAAGTTAGGCCAAACCATAGAATTAATAATGATCAATGTAAAGATTACAGTCATTACATTCTTTCACTATTGTCCTAAATACGAGTTATATAACCTATATCCTTGTCTATATGAGAAAGACAGCATTATAAAGAGACATGCAGATATAACACTGCTTTACTGTATGATATGTACTATACCTCTATTGACAGTATCAGGCAGAGAAAAAGTGTTTTACTTTGCTATGTCTGAAAAATATGAGCAAATAGAAACACTTAGTGAGAACTACATTATTAATACCATTTGATACTCCTTTTCTTCTTCTGTCATTTCTGGTTCACTTTGCTCCTCTTGAGGAGCCGGGGATGGACTCCTGCTGATTTTCCCAATGCTTACAGCTTCTGTGTTTTCAGCATCTTCATCTTCCTCATCACTGTCCTACAACAACAGCGTCATACATTTCAGGAAAAACTTAGATGTAAATCTCATTAGTTTCTATTTATGATAGTCAACTTGATTTACTTTGTACTGAAATCTGTATTACAGTCATCATAAAACTCTGTTTCTTTTCTCCCCTCCTAATAAACACGCAGGTACCTCTCTACCCAGACGAGATAAGTAAATACATAGTTGTCAGTTCACTGCCAGACAGGTATTCAGAACTGCAAACAAATGAGATAACTGCCAAAGTGAAGGCAACACAAGGCTTCCTAAGTGGCCTCAGTTTAGCAAATACAGGTATCTGAATTTGTTCAGCTACTGATTTAGAATTCAAACCTTCAAGGACCATGTATGTTCCCAAAATACAGAAAAGAAAAAAGCCCAATTTCAACGTTGTTTCTTTGCTACTATAGATCAAATAATACACTTTTACCTCTCAGACATTAACAACTTCAAAACACCAAGTAAATATCAACAAAGCAGCAGCTTAACTTTACTTTAAGCGACAGAAACAAAGAGATAACCAGGAATACACATTCTCTCTTTTGAAGAGACTAAAAAGTTGATACCTTTCAGGAAATACAAACCTGAGCAAAAAGCAAACCCTTCTACTTACAAATTTACTTTTCTGAGGTAACCGTGGGCCATCCCCTTCTTCAGCCTCCTCACTTTCCTTTTTTTCTTTTTTAGACATCTGTGAACGTTGCTGCTCCATCCTCTCTTTTTCCAATTTTTTTTGTTTTTCTCGTTCCATCTTTTCCAGGCCTTCACGAATCCAGGCAGGCAGAGTTCTACGCTTCACAGCATCTACACAAGCAAGGTTTACAGTTCTGTAAGATGAAAAACACCTTCCCCCCTAAAAAGAAAAAAAAACCCCAAGAACAAAGAAGCAAACCCTCCACCCAGATCCAAACAAGCCACACATCTGGCTGTGGGGAAAAAAACATTTACAATAGCTTTTTCTTTCCCTTCTTTTTTACTTTATTAAAAAAAAAAAAGTCTTCAAATTTTGCAATTCTTTTCAAAACACAGCTTTTACGGCTTTTTCATTAAGGAGTGGTTAACATGTACCAATCTGCGGAGGCTCCTGCTTCACAGGCATCGCAATAGGTGAACGCTGTCGGTCTCTGAATGAGGGTCTTTCCCTTCGATTTTGAGGAGGTGCAGGAGGTGCGGGTGGACCTGGCGGCCCTGGTGGTCCTGGCTGCCAATAAGGTGGATGAAATCCACCTTGAGGTGGACCAAAAGCAGCCCCATGCTGAAAGAGTAATGCAGTTTATTTTTCTTCACATGTAACACTAAATACAGCATGTGCGCAAGTCGGTCTACAGAAATCCATGCAAGTAGGAATCCATGATTTCTAGGCTACTGAGATCTCTCAATCTCTTTTTCTGTGGTCCCCAAGAAACAAGTTTTCCTTAAAAATTTAATGAGTAAGCTTAGATTTAACCTTAATTAATTAAAGTTAATTTAACGAAGCTGAAAGGGCTTCAACCAATCTCCTTTCATATTGTGCTAAACATTAAACCCTATAATCACCATCTATCTCCAGCAGTTCCTTGCCAGCTTATCATCAGAGCATGCAGTTAACTGAAGAGTATACAAAATTAAGGTTTAAAAGCCTAGCTATGTCAGCAGTCTTTTCTTCTAACTACAACATGAGGACAAAAATGAAAAGTTCAAGCTTTTATTACAAAAGAATTTTGCACTGTGCACTTTCCAGTAATGATTCATGGATGTTATTAGCATGGCTGATTAAAATATTAAATGCATAATATGCAATTTTAGTACAGACCCTGGGTTCTGAGCAAGCTGTATACAATCCAAAAGTCACAAGTCTTGCGGCATACATGAGGGGTTTTTTGCTTTAATATTTGCTGCCCAGAAATGCCTAATGAAACTATTTAAGAGGAGAGTATTTAGGAAGAAAGTTATAGCATCAAGTATTTTTTTATTATATTCTATTGACTATCTGTTTAAGTCACTGGTGGTAGAAGCACTCTTCCACTACAATTTCAGGCCAAGCACCGCTCTGTTATTCATTGCAAAACAAATTTTCTGTAGTACTTATAGAAACTAACTTTAAGAGTTGGTCCCACAATAGTAAACAAAGGAAATTATAATAAACTAGTGTATTTGAAAATATTGGTTCACTTCCTAACAATATTGCTGAACAAGAGAATTTAATAATAGAGAAAAGAGGCCAGAAGATAGAACCACATTTCTGCCCGTCTTCCCTTGGGTTTGTTTATGAACAGGAGGTAGGTTTTCTAACAGGTACAGTTTGCCATTTATATCAAGAGTTTCGAAAGAAAAATACTGAAAACAGGGGAAAGATCCAAAACTTCTTTATGTTTAAAGATTTGTGCAATGCCCTCTGCTATTATTAGTGCTAAAACCACCTACAGATTTATTATGCTATGCAACTTATATGCCAGAATGAAGAAAAAATTGGAGGTGGATTTTTTAGAAATACCATTGTTTATTCAAGAATCACAGTAGATAGATATGGGAAAGATCAACGGATCATCCAGTCTATCTCCCTGCAAATACAGGACTGTTCCCTATCTTATCTAGTTTATTTAAGTATGTATTTCTGAACTTTTTTTTTGCCTCCTCTTCTTTTTTTTTTTTTTTTAAACCCACAAAACTACATAATGTTAATTTATATACTGGAACACAGTGATTCATTTTAATATTGCAGACAACAGCCATTTCTCATTACTAGTATAGAAAAAAAAAATTTGGCCTCAGAACAGAACTGAAAACTCTAAAGTCTCTTCTGTAAAGTATTTGGTAAAAATGTATCTTAGCAGATAACAGATTCTGTAGATGTTTGTAGAACTGAAGAATGAAAGTCGCCGCTAGATGATATTAGAGGAACACATCCACGGAAGGGACTCTGCGCGTCTACAATATTAAAGCAACAAATATGTTTCACCTGATAGTCAAACTGGTTCACTGGCCCCATTGCAAAGTTATCGGGAGGTCCCCCAAAGTTGTGATTGTTCTGGTTAAATATATGCCTGTTGTCAGGAGCAAATTCCCCACTGTCCTGACTGTTGCTGTCTTCAGATGGAGGAACAATTTCCATTTGACCTGGGGTTGGAGCCATCCACTGCTGATCTGGAGGTGGGTGAGGGGGTTGGTGAGGCATTCCCCATTCTGTTTAGGATTTAGAATACAATTCAGTACCAAGTTAGTACGATTTATATGAGTCACCAATCACTCAATGTTCTTGTATTTATCACAAGGTTCCTCAAAGCAACACAGATGATAAATTTATGAAGAATCATCAATCTACAGACTGTATTATACTGTCTCAATAATTTCATCAGCTAAATGAAGGAAATATAAATAGCTGTAGCTGAACTAAAACATGGCGGGGGCAGAACTGGACGGACACAGAGACGCTGTAAATTTGGTTTTATAAATTTCCAGTGATACTGAGTCCACCGTAGCACTTACAAATTGTCTAAACTGTTAAAGAACTGCTCTACTTCTCTATTTCTATGTTGTTCCAGCTTTCAAAGTAATGAGCTACTTTATTCCTTTGCATAATAGACTTAAAAGACCTATTATGGAAAGCAAATAGTTTTGTGAGGAGCAGAACCATTGAAACCTGCTTTCCAGTCTTGTGTCTTGATAATGGATGATTCCCTGGATTCTCCAATATCTAGCAGAGGTCTCAGCATAAGCGACAGTCATAAGCCCTCAAACATAAGTTACAATTGGCTAACACTGAAAAGGGTTTAAGGAATGAATTAATAGCTCATGTGGCCATAAGCTTTGTCTTCTTAAGAAATCGGTCTAAAAATTATGTCCACTATACAGATATTTAAAGACTGTGACAGAACCACTACCTTGTAACTTTCACCAGTAACAGAATTAATACCTAGCCTCTCAGGTTAACTCCTACCTTCCATCCAGTCGTTAATAATTCTTTCAATTTTTCTAATTTTTACTGTCCTTCCCATCTGCATCATAACTGGATCCATTACTGTAGCAACTAAAAAGGGTTACCATAGTTTTTCTACTTGTTTGGTTTTTTTTTTTTGTATGTTCAAAGATTGTATCACTCCTTTCACTCTCACTGTCATCCTGGTAGGTCATGTTTAGCTGATTAATCAAATCTTTTTCCAGAGTCAATTCTCCTAAAGTATTCTAAGGGACAGAATCCTTTATCCTTTAAGTACAGCCTACAAGAGTTATTGTTCATAAATGCATGTGTTAACATTTGACACTATTTAAATGCCCATTTTACTTCAAGTCAGCTGACTTGAAAGCTTGCAGGTTGCATACAACAGATGCTGTTTTCACTTGTGGAACATGAATCCCTTCAAAATGAATTGTCTGCTAGCTGGTTACACAGTTGGTTTTCAGACTGCCATTTTTTGCTTTTTTATTAGTAGCGTGTAAAGAACTTTTGGATCCAAAAAGAAACTTGGAAGGATATGGAGAAAGATGAAGCTTTGTAGAAACAGAGTAAATATGTGAAGGGAACTTTGGCTAGCCATGCCTGCTATGATTTAGTTTGTCTGCTATGACTAGTTTTACACATTAAGAATGACATTGCCTAAATTAATGGAAGCTGGGTCGTATCTGCATCAGCACGGTCTTTATCAGTATCCCAAAAAACTGGGAAAACATACTCTTTGAATGATATACCCAATGATAACAAAATGCATTGGCACATTGTTTCCCGTTAACAAAAGGTGTTACATTATTCTCACTCCTAGACCTAAGATGTTTTCCTGTTCTGCATTTTCTGGGTGAGCTTAAGCGCCAAACATTTATAATTATCAGCGAAATGTCTTCCTTACTTTTATCATTCTGTGACTATTTGCAAAAACTACCACTTAAGATATTATTCTCTTTCACCTCACAGACGAAAAAGCATAGGAGGAAGAACTCACCACCACAGGATCGTATGAAAAACAAAGTTGTCCAATAATGACACAGTATTTCTGTGAAAACCTCTACTTACTATACAGAAATACAGCTAGAATACATTCTATGTACTGCCACACAGTAAAGTTAAAATTCTTACATGTGGCTACAATAACTTATAGCCCAGGGCAGGTAAGTGAAACTTAAGTAAAACCTGATGACTACCTCCCTTTTGTTATGCACACGTAAGAACCGCCAATGACATTTTAAGCCTACTTTTATTAAACACTGCACTTAAACAAATTTGAATAGTCACAGTGAAAATTGGAGGTATTATTCTTTCAATTATTAACAGAATCAAGCATGAAGTGCAGTTTTCACCAAGACAACAGAAGGCATGCACGCAGGCTTACTAAATACCTTACTCACACATTTCAAACTGCATTATAGCGTGGTGACACAGCAAACCTTTCAGAAAACAACTTCAGAAAAATTCTTAGCAGAAAATATCCAATCTTTACCCCATGCTTATTGCCAGTGTTATTTTATGAAATTTTAAAAAGAAAATGAATTTTTGACCAAAACTGAAGTTTTGAGGAAGTTATAAAGAACTGAAAATAATCGACACTAACAGAAGTGTTCAACCAACCTTAAATTACAATAACTGAAAAATTATGCAGATGACAATCAGATACGTAAGTCAAAAAGGGCAAATACTACGTAAATGAAACATGTAATAAAAACGTTATTTTACACACAGAATCATCTCCTTTTTCAAGATTTTAAGACACCTAAAGCCAGCATCTGCCAGTTATATTGTGAACTCATTCTACATATCAAGATCATGCCAGAAGCACATATTACACTACAGGAGAGGGCAACAGATGCTCTTTAATTCTGAGGCATCCTATTTCCTTCAGTGCTACTGTTCCTAGTGCAGTGGGATAAGCAACAAAACACCCAAGATGTAAGAGTAAGATCCAGGGAAATAAATCTATAACTGCAATTCACACTTTATCTTTCTACAACATTCAGGGACAGAACAAATCTTTTGCATATATTATAAAACCAATTTATTTATTTTATATAGAGATTACTGAGTTGTGTTATCAGAGCTTTGTGTCTGTACTGTTACCCATTTTGTGGAACACCTGACTGAAAAGTAGCAGCTGTGATAGTTAGTTAGTTGATGCTGCTGGTAGTTTTGCATCTTGAAACTTGAGGGACAGGGCATATTCACACCAAAAAATGTCTGACAAAAATAAAATTTCGTTATATGAAAAAAAGGAATGATTGGGAAGGAAACAAACCTGGCTGCCACATTCTGTTGAAATTGGGATCCCCCTGAAAATTATTATGGTTGTTTGGACCAGACTCTATTCCTGAAATATCCTGTCCGTTTGGCATCATTCCTTGTTGTTCCACTACACTCTGTTGCCCTGAGGCTTCTCGCTGAGCAATCCATGCTTGAGCTAATGCAGCCCAGTCAATCTGGCCTAAAATAAACAGGAAATTTAAAAGGTTAGTACTCACATGTCTGAAGTTTAACGCTGTTTCTCAATTACAAGTCTCATTGCTCAAGAGAAATGGGCAACATTTACCTTCAGCAAGTACCATGAGCACCATCAAAACTTATTCACAGTGTACACTAAACAAACTGAAAGCAAATGTCAAAGTGTACATACTTGCTGAAGCAGAGTTTCTCTGCACATGTTCAAAATGCCATAAGGCAGATTATTTTAGGTTTGCATTAGCACTGAACGATGCTAATGGTTGGTAGTAATACACTTTTTTCATAAGTGAACTAATTCTGATATCAGGAATAAATATATATAGCCTTAAATTCTAAATTCATGAAGATTCAAATGTAAGAAAGATACATAGTTAGAAAACTACATTTTACAATGTATACTCTTTGTATAACCCCTGATTCCTGGAATGCTATTCTATGTTACAGTTCTCCCCCCCATTTTTTTCTTCACTACCATTCCTACCAGTAAGTAAATAAACTGCACTCTCAGATGAGGACACTAGTATGTCTTCTGCTCATTATTAAGTCAGGAAATCTCTCTAGTGAAGTTACAGAAATTGAAGTGACAGAAAGCAATGTAAAACCAGTGTGCCTGATCACTCTGCCCAAGTATTAAACACATGCCTCCATTCCCTTTACCCATTTCTGTATTTCTCTTGATACTTTGAATTGTTGTCAACACACTCTCAATTTAAGTATATTATGCTCTATTGTTTAAAATGTTTTTTAATTTGGTGGGGAAAAAAATCCAAACAAGAGATCATGATCATCACTACTGTAACCTAAAACAAGTATCATACTAATCTTCCAGTGAGAGTTTGTCTGTCTAAATATCTGCATTAGTACTTCTGCCACACAGGCACGGAATAAAAAGCAGATTTTCTCAAATAAATGGTTCAGCTTGGCTAATCTGGGTACAGATTCTGTAAAAGTACATGAGGTCTAAATATTGATCTGTATGACTGGCAAAATGTTGATAACTCAGGTTGCTTGCCTGTATTTTGCATATTAAATATTAACTATGTCAAAACATTTGGAATTTATGTATGTTTTCTATTTTTTCTAGTTGTTCAGAAAAGCATCATAAATGTATTATCTTGAGAGCAGCTACAAAAAAGCAACTATTAGACATGCTCTGTAACAAAGATTCAAAAATTCAAATGACAAAAGATTAAAAATAAATTAATCCACAAAGCTTTCTATATACTTACTTGGATCTTGCTGGTGCTGAAATGACTGCATCCACTGCTGTTGGTTCAAAGGCCATTGCTGCCAAGGTTGTCCACCTTGATCCCACATCTTTAAAGTCTTTATATAGTCTATATTTCAACTAAAAATAATAGTTGTATGTTTAAATAGATGCCCATGAAATACCACATAACTGAAACTTACATAACTGCAGATATAGTTAAGCCTTGCAAAGCAAGCTGAAGCAATGCTGGCTTAATATTTTAAGCTGGAAGAAATGGTTCATCCTTTAGAGTAATATCTGAAAATATTACTGTAAGATTTCAGAAGCCTAGTATGCTTTCTCTGTATTTTCGCAAAGAAATTAACTACAAAATGATGTTCAAGGAGAGATATGACAAGTTTGTAAGACAAGAACTCATCTGACAATAAATGCAATTTAAAGTAAGTCAAAATATAAAATACATTACTTAAATTATATCCTTGCCTGTTTCTTAGGGAAAAGATGTGTATTTTTCTATACAAGTGTCATGCAAGGCTCTTAAGTGAGACAAAGGAAAGTCACCCAATGCTAAAACACATTGTTAACAATTGCACTGGAGAACTGCACAGGTACAAGACGGTGTCCACATGCATTTTATAGGCTCATTATAATCTCTCAATAATATACGCCTTCAAATCTGAGAAAGAAAAAAAAATATCACTGCATAACCGCACATTTACCACATTGTCCCTTAAAATCACGAGAAACATTTTTTGGTGCCGTGTTGTATATCCTCACTGAGCAAGCAGAAGCAGCCCTAGGACCTGATGGCATGGGAGCTCCACAACCTGCTTTACGCGAAGCTCTAGGACCAGCTTTGCAAGAATTCGATGAGGCACAGCAGTCTGGCAGGTAGGTATGTCTATAATGGCACACCAGTTCCTTCCGGTCATTTGTACCTCCTGTGTACTCCCAACCTCCTACGCAAGGAGGACCAGAGAGCGGCCACCTACGCTGCTCCAAACAGCTTTTCTGAAGACAAAGCCTGGGCACAGTTTTGGGAACACTTCACTCCAGGAACCATTCCCAATGCCAGTAGGGGTAAGACTGCACCAAGCACGACTTCCTCTGCCCTTCCCAGTCTGTTAACAACCTCTCAACAGGCTTTCCCCTCGCAATGAATATATCCTCACGCCATTCAACACACAATCCTTGATTTCATGCTACAAAAGCATCACCCATGTAGGCTGTTTCAAACAATCCAAACTTAAAAGAAACAGAGAAAAATTCATTCCCTGAGGTCACAGGAGCAGCACACAAGACCTAGTCGACACTCGCAGCCAAGTGCAATACAGAATAGATGAATACAGCCTGTCCGCTTCAGAGGAAACTAGCTCAAAGCAGCCGGTGCCACTCGGGTGGCCAGCCAGGAACATAACCCCAGCCTTTCTTACTGAGCAGGACGCATGCAGCCCCACAGACAGAGCTGGCTTTCGGCAGACACAAGAAGAGCAATTAGAGTGGATCCTACTTGCAAAGGGATCTTGTGCTTAGTGCTTACACATTCACATAAATAATTGCATGACTGCAAGGAAGAGCATCACACTACAAAAATGCACGACAAAAAAAGTTGTACATAACATTGTGGGGTGTCGGGTCATGCAGAGATGAATGCAAGCTCATATTTTACATACTTCTGTCAAATTTTATTTTTAATCTGAAAAACTGTAGATCACCTTTGTTTTGAGACTGCTTACATTCAAGCCAGTACAAAAACTACACATGTATGGCTCAGAAAAATTCAGTTACAAAAGCATTTTGGGGGGCTTCAAACAAGACCAGATCAACTTTGGGAACAGGGAGGCAGTACTGGGCAAAACCTACTTTTATACTTTCACAATCTTTTCTTGCCAAATTAAGTATTTGGTTTTTTTCCTTTTCCACAATATCTTTATGATATTCGAACTTTTAGTAGGTGAAGACAGTGTCCTTTTGGTTTGGGGTTTTTGGGGGTTTTGTTTGTTTGTTTGTTTTCATTTTTTTAAAACATTTTGGTCTATACCTAGGAATTCAACTTTCTTACACCAGTTGAGAGTAAAAAAGTGGCTAATGCGCATTTAATCCGACATTTAAGCTGGCCCTGCGACTCCTAGCTCTCCGAGTACTCACATATACATATTTCATACACAAAGTATAAAAAAGTAATTTCTCATACAATTTTCATCCTAAAGTAAGAAAAAAGTAAGTAACTGCTTCTTCCTCCCTTCAATTCATCTCTCCATCCAGAATCCAAATTCTTGCAATTGTCAAAATAAACTTGTTTACATCTTTAAAACAAAGTTTTAACAATTGTGGTTCAAGATAACCACTAGCCTTCAAAGCACTGCACAGCCTCACGGTACCGCTCCCTTTGTTTCCAGCTGTTAAATCACACTAGCGATAATAAGAATGTATTTCAGTAATTCTGGTATCACTTTTTCACCTAAATACATAATACCTTGGAAAAAGTTTGTGAAATTTCACTAAAATAAACTCAGCAAAAGATTTAGAAGATTAAATTGTTCCACCAATAATGTAAGAGGCAGGTTTGCATATAATTGAGTACCAAAAAAATCAATTTTTCAAACAGTTAAAGAAATTGCCAACTTCTCTTATAGAAGTGTAGCAATATTAAGAGCACCTCTACAAATTCAACTGAATTGGAACCTCCTACACAGTTTTTACTTGATTGGATCAGGTGAGATTCATTTTTATCGGACTGGCTGTATCTCTGTCCTAAAATCTTGGACATTCAGGATTTTTTTTTACATGCTCCAGCTAACACAACTAGCTTGTAATAAACTTTTGTACTTGTTAAAACACTTATCTGTTTCTCACTGGATTCTGCACTGAAAAGGATGTTTAGTATTCCAGCCTTTTTTTCTTTATTCTCTCTCTATGGAGAAACTGAAGCACTAGTTTGGAGCGTAAGAAGGTCTAAGGTAACAAATTCCTCCAGATCTCCTCTGTATAACCTGCCCCCGAGACAGCAACTATCTTACTATTTTACAAGGCGTTTAAAGGAATTAATTCAACTTTTTTTTGTGGGGGAGATAAACTGTTCTGCAGCTGTATCAACTGGCATCTGAAAAGGTGACCAAGAGACACAGAAGACAGACAGTGACTTCAGGCAGCAGCATTTGTTCCCCTCCTGGCTTCCCCCTCAGCAGGTTATCATGCCCTAGGCCTCTGAGGCCAAGTCCACCCTCCTAAGGGAAGCGGTGCTGAAGGACTCCACCATCTCCCCATTAGAGAGCAGCACCGACCCAGGTCACCCAGCACTCCTCCGGGCTGCTCCCAAGCCCGTTTCAGGTGTCAGCACAGACCTGGGACCGTTCTGGTTTGGAAGGTCAAAAACTTTCATTCGGTGCCAGCTGGCTTCAGGGCCAGAGAAAAAAAAACAGTTGGGTTTTAGCTGTTAGCTTCTCCACCACTCTGCAATATAATATGGCCTAGAGTCTTCAGCTTTCCCCAAAGAGATTATTTCACCTTATTATTGCTATTTTGGGAAGAGAAATCAGGTGGGGAAGTGCAAAGCAAGAGGTCAAGACATGGAGTTGATTTCTATTTCGATGCACAACAGTATGACAAGACAGCAACAACTGTGTAAAACCTTGAAGAACTTCAACATTTGGTTAATTCAATTTGTATCATCCAGAGCACACTGATTTAGAATGACTGCCATTTGAAACTACTAATTTTAGTTTGTGAACTGTATTTGAAAGCTTTTAATTCTGTATTGCATTTCTACTTTCACTGTTTTCCTGAAGAAATATTGATTTTCATGCGCTGGCAACTATAAAACATGCTGGCTTTCAAGTACACAGATTTATTACCAAATTTAGTGTAAAAACTTCCTTTACCTATCAGAAATACGTACTACACAAATACTTAAGCAATTACATCACTTTCTTTATGCATCTGTATATGTACACACAAAAGCCCTTTTTCAAATATTATGTGAAAACTGGCCAAAACTATTTCAAATTTTCTATTTATTTCAACTCATCTTCATTGTTGTGCTAGTTTTTGGACAGAAACAGGAATTGGATAAGGAAGGAACAAAATTAGCATCTTAAAATGTTTATAAAACTAACCTTAAGATATACCTGCTAAAAGAGAAGACCATATGTATTCAAATTCTTTTAGTATTGAAAACTAAATGATGTATTTTAATACACACTATTCAAAGCTAGTGAACAGAAGAGGTTTGTTCTAAGGCCTCCTTCTAGATGGTGACCTGAAACAGCAGGACACCATCACTTTCTGAGAAACAGATTTCCTTTTTTGCTCCCTGTTTGGTTTCCTGCACTTTTTCCAAGTTTTCACTAACCAGTATACAGTAAACATGAAAAAGGTACTTGATGAAAAGTCTTCTCACTTACTAAAGGGAGGCTACAAGCATTTAAAGGTGGTTTATTGTCTTCACAAATTGTTTGTTAAGCACTGCAGTTTAATGGTTTCATCTGCTTTTGAGAGGCAAACAAACTGGCTTTCGCTTTTTGTTTTAAGTTATCATATTCTAAAAGATAACTAAATAAATCTTATATACACACATCTATTAAATTACATGCACGTAGGCTATTTGATGTTACTCTTTTTTGCATAGAAGTAATGTAACTTTGTATACTGCTTGTGAAACTTTACTGAGAAGAGTATAAGAAGAACTTTTCAACAGAAGCTCAATATTGTCCCGTCAGACATCACTGACATTTTCCTTTGCTAGTTACGCTATTTTAAAGACGTGAAAAATAACATCAGACCAAGGCAAGTCTTAGCACGATGAACAAACCAGTTGTGAGAGTTACCTAAATAATAACCACTTTTTGAACCTCAGTGCCATAAACTGGAAAGGGCACAAACTACTTCTAAAAGAACTCACAAAACACAGTGATGAAAATGTAGCCTGTTCTCAGTAATTTTAAGTTTACTGCAAGGGATTCACTCCCAATACCGAGGAAGGGAAAAAACCAAAAACCCAAACCCAACAAACAATGCCTCTCCTCCACCAAATCAGTAACTTAAAGGCTTGTAACAGCTGAAACCTCTTGTACTAACGTATGTGACAAGAAGCAAACATTATTTTCCTGAGACACATCAAGTAGCAATAATGGAGAAAAGAGAATCACAGTCCTCTCCCACCTAATTAAAATCTGCATTGCCAAAACTAACTTAGGATGCTGCCACACAAATTATAAATGAGTTTTAATTTCTTACAAAGTTCCCAAATCAGCATCACCTGAAAGAAAGAGCTTTCACCTAACATGATGGACTTTAAGCCTACTTCCCACTAGTGACACAAGGCCAAATACACAGCAGAGCGTCCAAATCGCAGTGAAACAAGCTTTATTTTCACTGAAAGGAGGGGAAGATGCCTAAAATCTACTCAATTCAAACATTAGCAAGACACTTACTTACTAACAGAGGGGTACATCAACTGAGAAGTCATTAAGACACTCTAGTTCAGACGTCACCAGTGCGTACAACAGGTTTCGAAAGGAAACAGGTTCAAAGAATGGTACCTACTTACATAGGAAAATGCAGATACTACCCTCCCTTATGATGATGTGTTAAGGTTCTTTTACTTAGCTGTTCTACCCTCCAATTCAATCGGATACAGCCTTTCTGCTTTCTCTCTCTCTCTAGCAAACACAAATAAAAAAAAGAACATTTATTGGTGCTGCAAGAGCCATTCCCTGATGTCAGATCACAGAACAGGAACCTGAATCTATATAAAAATCTGTTTACCAATGAAGAAACAGAAGTCCATTCAGGATTCTTTTTGTTTTATAAGAAACACAATCACATGGGAAAAACACCCCTCAATTCACATTTAATTTCAGTTACATGTACTTGACAGATTATGAAAAGTTGATGTGATATCTCAAAATTTTGCTAGAGTTTTTAAGAGCAGATATGTTCTGAAATATGTTCTGTTGTACATTTGGAAAAAAAAAAAAATTCCTATTCAAAGGCTGGACCTACTGGAACTTTATTCAAAGGCAGGATCTGCTGAAGTTTTATTATAGCAAATTACTGGTACTAAAACGTGCCACCTTTGAGAGGATTGCTGGTGAAAGCTCCCCTGTTGGCGATAAAAGCTGACATAGTGGCATAGATAGGACTTACCTTGATCCCCAGCAAATAGCAACCTCTGAGAGCCAACAGCACCCAGAAAAATTTAAAGTTGGTGTCAAACTCTCTACTATACTTTAGTATTTTACCCAACAAAAAGCTAGTTAAGACAGAGAAAGAAGAGATACTTTAAAAGGCACCTTTCCACTCCTCTCCTCGATTGTGATGTGCACCCCAGCTATGGACTACACCTCAGTGTTAACCTGTTCTTTTAGGAAAAAAGGCATCTCCTTCAACCTACCTATTTGTCCGCAAAGTAAGATATTTTCTGATACGGTTGTATGGTGTGTCCAGACACACCACACACACTGAAAAGTATACAATTAGAAGCTACTTACCAGTAAGAAGAGTTTTGAGTGATAATTCATATGCTCACCTTTAATTCTCAGAGTCTCCCCCCAGCACTCCCCACAAAACACAGTTACCTTGAAGCAAATTACAGACTTTCACACCGACGGGAATGCCACCCTGTCAAGAAATGCATGGTTTCCTGACGATTTCCCAACGGCACAGTGCTTGGTGAAGGCCCCCATGGTTAGTTGCCCATTGAGGTCAAAGATGGGCCCATTTTTCAGACAAGGCCACCAACAGAACCTGAGCTCTAATGGACTGGCTCAGATTCCTGGGACAACTCTACCTCCACAGTTTCATAGTGTAAGCTTATAAAATCTGTTATCCAGTTCAACAGTCCCTGTGCAGCCGTAACTATGCTTGGACCTCTCAACAATGGAGAGGAGCAATCTTAGGGAGTGAGGCTCAGTCCCATGAATGTCACAAGACAAAGCCCACTTGTCATCCTGGAGATGTTATCTTCCCTACATGCCTTATGACATTGGCTGCAGCAGAACTAAAAAATACAAAAAAATTTCCCCTGGAAAGATAAGCAAGACCTGCCCCTAAATAAAATTTAAGAGCGCTAATGGATAATGTGAATTGCTCCAATTCATGCAGATAGTCCAAGACAAGAAGCACAGAGACTTACGAAGTTAGCTCAGCTCCAGAAGAGCATCAGGAAGTTAACTAACCATACCTAGCTGGCCAGATGAGTACATCTAGCAGACTCTTTCTTGCTCCTTCTAAGAACCTCCTGTCATTGTTACAATATGCTTCTCCCCAATATGAATGTTACACAGCATCAGAATTATACAGAACACCTTACACATCAACAGCAGCTTCTGCAGAAGAGATCTGGAGATTCTGAACAGCTTGTCCCAGGAAATTCGTGGAAGTTAAATATCTTGGCAATGAAAAACAAGTATTCTTTGGAAGATTAAATTAAATAGGGTATTTGTTAGAAGCAAGATTACCTCAACTCCAAGAAATCAGGAGACAGCCTAGGACTCAGGCTGTCCCTAAGGGGAAAGTAGCAGGCACCTTCTGCTGAGTCATGAGCTGAAGAGATCAAGATTAGGAACTCCTACATCAGACATCAACATCATTTGACCAGATCTCTAGGACACAATCTGACAGTCTGGTTTATTCAACCCTGTAGACAGGTAAGCTAATGACAGATGATTCTGGAACCTACAGAACCAGAGCCAATAATCAAGTGCTTTCTGATGCAGAAGAGAGGCTGTTGCATCACCTTTCTGATAATGTTACTCATCATCCCTGAACGGCAGGTCCATATGTGATATGAGATGGCCTGACAAGTTTTACCTGCAATCTGAGCTCTAATACCTAGTTGCAGAAGTTCTTCTGGTGACTAAAGATCTTGTCTTGTAGGCCTTCCAAACAGGCATTGCATTTTAGCAAAGAAGTATCCATTATCTAAATAAACAAAGAAGCTGAAACCGCAGTCCGTCACACATACTTTGACAACCCATACACAGCTAGTCTTTGGACCCCAGGGGACTCTTTTTGAGGCAAAAAACCAGACGTTCCATCTCCCCTAAGATAACCTGCCATTGCAGCCATGACTTTTTGACTACCTTTAGGTCTATAGAGTAGCTGAAGGGAAGGACCCCAAGAGGTAGGAGTCCTGGTTTGTAATAAACTGCAAGTACTGTTTTTGAAACAAATTAATATTAAATAATCAGTGTCATTAGCTAGGTAATCTTTTGGCATGAGCTCAAGACAACACAAGCAGCAAAGGTACTAGTCTCTGTTTGATGCTCTTTGTGGAATTCCTGGGCTGCAGGAAGTCATCTACATCACACCTTGAGAAGGATCTCAAAAGCACCATACTCTGTGGCCACAGCTTCTCTGTAGGCTTAGGCTCTGGAGATGGACCTAAAGGAAAACAGAGAGGTCTCAGAAGCAGAGGTCCTTGAAATCAACAGCCTGATCTCTTGATCTTATGTGCGAGCACCTTGTTCTCATGTAAGGTCTTTTCCTTTCATTCAAGGTAGTTGACATTGACTCTGTGAATTTTAGCACAGTGACTGAAGGTTTAAGGTGAATTTCCATGATGAATTTTGTGGAACTGTTGAGTTGCAAACAGGATAAATCTAACCATACATTCACAACACCTGGGGCAAAGCAGTTAGTAGAAAAACAGGAATCAGACCAATGCCACCAAGAGTTCAAGTTGAACAGTGTTGCTTGAGAGCTGTTTTTCCCCCCCTTCCTCCCACTATGCTATTGCTTCATCAGGCTCATGACAGCATAGACATCACTGATGAGGCTGGAAGGACTAGTGGATAAATACTCGAGGGAATACAACCCCAACAGTTCACATGTTTCTCCCAAGGAATTACACAGATCAGCTCATCCATGGTATTATCGACATCCAACCAAGCTGGAGTCCACAGTCAATAATAATAGGACACAGACTGTATAGACTCCAAGAATATCTATCTCAATGTGCTCCAAACTGGAAGGAAACATAAACTGAGCACTTCTTCCAGGACTGTGTCACTGGAATAAAAAATTATTTACTGTAAGAATCTGTACACAACAGGTAGGACTGAAAAGAGAAATGCAAAGGAAAAATGGCCTTGCACACCTGGAGGAGACCCTCTACCAAGAAGAAAAATTTAATGCAGAAAGGGTACCACAAGAATCATCAGCTGGTGATCTTAATGTGGGAGACCCAGGTAAGTCAGAACACCTCCGCAGCTGAAAGGATCTGGGAGTATGGAAAAGCACTGCACCCTACGCACCCACGTAGGAACGAACTCTAGGAGTTACTACAGAAGGGGTGCAGACACACATTCACTTGGAGTCAGAACAAATGCATACCATCACTCAGACAAAAACATACCAGCTTCCATTTTATTTGGGAAAACGAGTATTTACTACTATATTATACTCAGCTACAGATTAGAAAATGAAACATTTATGGGGTGAGTTAAGTTTGCAATAAATCAGAAAAAAAAGTTAAAATAACTATCTTGACTGCTACTCTGTTTCACACATGCCACTTTTAGTTGGCCAAAGACTTCTCTACATCACCCAGGGCATCACCCTAAGTTGTTGCAGGTATTTAATGCCCAGATACTGTGCGTCTTTTCTCTTCCTGAGAAACAGAAGCTACACCAATGTGCCTGCTGAGATCTGTTAGCAAGATGTCCAGTCAAAAAATGTGTCAAATTTTTCCAGCCCATTTACAGTTGTGTATCACTAGAATGCTGGAAGTCAATTTCAGTTACTCCACTGCATTTTTTAACATCAGAACTACTCTTTCTCAGATTGAAGAATAGAGGCTTTCCAAATACATAACCAAGACCCAAAATACAAAACCAGAAAAAGAACTGAAGAAAACGGCTTGTTTGGTATCTACAAAGTTTTCCAGAACCTGGTTCACACGTCAGCATGTCTGACTAATATTTACAGTGCTACCAAGATGAAGTAGGCTGAACAAAGGCCAAACTTAAAAAAAAAAAAAGTACTATGAAAACTTCTTCAGTGAGTCATTCAAGCAGTGTAGCTTCCAAGGTCTGTTATTTTAAACTTAAATCCACATAATCACTGAGCTGAAGCCAACCCTCTTAAAAGAACAAAAGGACCAGACATTGGCAACTCAGGTATCATTTACTTATTTTTTGTATTTTGAAGACATAAGGACAAACACATGCTCAGATTATCATAAAGCACCAAAACCACTGCTATTCACTATCACAGAAACATCATAGTAACTTAAGTAGTTTGAGTCAAAACTCTGTTGGGTTTGGGGAAAAAAAAAGTATGAGCTGATTATTTTTTGCACATATCATTTCACTAGAAGACCTGATGTTAGATTTTTAATTAGCCATGTAACACAGAATTTTTTTTTTCTGAACTGTCCATCTGCAACTTCCTCCTTGATGAACAGGCCCTGTACAAAAACCGAATAGTACTAATCGCTAAATAAACAAACAACTATTCCTCACTGCTCATGGGCAGATATTACCCTCAATGATAAAAACAGTTATCACTTAAGGAAGAGAGATCAGCTAGTGATGAAAGTAAGAATGTTTAATAAAACCTACCCACAGTATTATTTGTTGCCAAAGGCAGACTTATGATTATCATGTACCTCAGCCACGAAAAGAAGGGAGACTGGACACTCCTGTCTCCATAATATTTTTGCATAATCCTACACCTAACTGAAAATCAAACATGGTTAAGACTCCTCTCTACCACTACAGGTTATATGGCAAGTTGTCCACTAAAAATTTGTGGAACTGTGCTAAATTTGTGGTCTCTTAAGCCCTGCAATACCTCTGAGCCCGAAAGTGGAGAAGCCACTCTTTCAGAGCAGGAGTTCGCATGTCACATGTGACAAAGACAATACAAGAAGTCTTGTAATGGCATAATAGCTGAGATGACACAACGTTTGCTGCTGCCCCACAGAAATTAAAAATCAGTAGCTTGTCTTGTCAGTAATGCTAGTGACTCGTCCCTGCACAAAGCCGAGGCTCCCAGTTCCTCCTGTGCTCTACAATCAGGGGGAGCCGCAGCATCTGTCACCTCCGCGAGAGGCACAATCTCTCAGCGCAGCCTGACTTTAGAATTCGAAAGGGGTTTCTTACTCCTACACACGATATAGCTATTCAGCTGGACTGCATTGTTATTTGTAACCCTGTCTTTGTAAAATGATGTTTGAATATTGTCTGCTGGCAGACATCCATTATGCTTTGAAGACCACCATTCCTCATCTTTAAAAGGTGGCTGACCCTTTGCCTTAAAACAAATCCTTTAGAACATCCCTTGCTCCCTGTATCCCACACCTTTCAATAAAGACTGTTTGCATACATACATGTACAGGTATGACTGTAAGAGAAGAAATGAGCAACAACCAAGGTGGCTCCATACTCTGTATGTAATTTGTTTCAGAAGCTTGCTAAATTTCAGCTGGGGTAGCACATCATAGAATCATCCAATTGTTTGGGCTGGAAGGGACCTTAAGAGATCATCCAGTCTAACCCCTCTGCCATGGGGCAGGGACATCTTTCACTAGTCCAGATTGCTCAAAGCCCCATCCAACCTCATCTTGAACACTTCCAGGGATGGGGCATCCACAACTTCTCTAGAAAACCTGTCCCAGTGTCTCACCACCCTCATCATAAAAAATTTCTTCCTTATGTCCAGTCTAAAGCTACTCTCTTTCAGTTTAAAACCGCTACCCCTTGTCCTGTTACTACACACCCTGGTAACAAGTCTTTCTCCATCTTTCTTATAAGCCCCCTTTAACTACTGAAAGGCTGCAATGAGGTCTCCCCAAAGCCTTCTCGTCAGCAGGCTGAACAACCCCAACTCGCTCAGCCCGTCTTCAGAGAAGAGGTGTTCCAGCACTCCGACCATTTTTGTGGCCCCATCCTTAACTGTAGAGCCTAGCATATCTCATCCAAGCTTAGTTCAACACTGAACTTTGTGGGATCGTCTAAAAAGGTACTGAGAATCTGTATGGGTAAGTGCTTAACACAAAAAGACTTGCAAACCTGTGGTCTGTTTAAGGATCGATTTAGAAACATCTGGCATTTGCCAAGCTACTGAACCAGGTTCAGGTATCTTACAAATGTTGCTGCGTGTGATGAGATTGTTAATTTTAGTTCTGTGGAGCCCTCCAGTGGAATGAACTCATGAGAATAGCCACGAAACAGCACAAATATTCCACAAAGACACTTTATCTGCAGGAGCCAGGCTGTTGACACAGTCATCTACCAAATCCTGGTGTACGTGTTGCTTCCTAACTAGGTTACTGGCTAAGTCAGTAGATATTCTCCCTGCGCATCGCGGGGCGTTACTTTACTAGCCACGAGCAGC
>NW_009220913.1:0-1025 GCF_000690835.1 Fulmarus glacialis | reverse complement strand
TGCTCACAGACAGGGACAGCCATGGCAGCGTCTCGTCTAGCCAGAAGTAGCAGAGAAACTCCAGTGATTTGGGGAGCAGCGGGAAAATACAGGGACAGATGCTGCATGTCCTGTAGCAGTGCCTGTAAAATGGGCCTGTTGGGGAGAAATCTTCCTGTTCCCTCTCTCTGACCGCATCGACACCCTCCCACCACCTTGGTGAGTTCTGGCTCAGCACTTGCATCCGTATTCCCTCACCTTTCTTGAAGTCGTTGGGATTAAACCCACGTCCTGCACGTTTTGGGACTGTTCCGGCAGAGCTGATCAGAACATTGTGGCGTGGCTGGTACCAGAAGTCGTATCCAGTGGGGGGGGGCTCACACTCGTTTTCCCAGTTCCCCTTCAGCTCAAAGGTCTCTCCATCCAGCAGAATAAATCCACCTGTGATACAAAAAGGGGATGCGCGACAAATCACATACTCCACTTCTAAATAGGTAACATGCTTTGTGCATTAGCCTAGCTTAAACAGCCAAGATCTTCAAAATACTTTATACCTTGAGATACTTAGCTGCAAAGACTCTACAGCTCTTTGTTGGGTAAAGAGATGTGTTTATAGATTCCTATACACGCTAAGCAGAAGTTTTGGGGCCAAAAATGATCCCAACTTAATATTCACTTCAGTGTTTTCAGTAGCCAAGTTGGCTGTGTTGGCAGCGCTCACCTCACCTCCTGGTTCTCAAGCGGTCATGGATGAACAAGACATGCTAAGACATGCTAAGACAGGTAGACTGAGTGCCTGAATGTGCGGAAGGGACCAGCTTTTCCTCTAACATGCGTCTTCATGTCCCCACTCTGCACCTCAGGCATGTGGGTGATTATTGTGTTTATACCAGCACAGAGGGATTGGGACTTCTGAACAAGTATCTCAAGTTTGCTGTTTGAAACTCTAAAAGCCTGCAGTTTTTAAGCTTGTTATTTTTCTAATAGGAATGATTATTGGAATGATTACAGGAAAACGTACCTTTTCCATTGCCAGCTGGATCTCC
>NW_009220912.1:0-4742 GCF_000690835.1 Fulmarus glacialis | reverse complement strand
GTCACCACGCGCAGCGGTTGTCGTCGTCATGGGGGTTGGTTACGGTGAATACAAGGGTCCCCAGCTTGCTCTGGGCTGGCGAGGGCAGACACAGCTGGCCCTTGCCTGCTCTACCTGCCAGGCCGCCTGTTCACGTCGCTGCCATTAAGACGATTCCATGGCTTTGGGCATAGGCGCAGACAGATAACTGCAGTCGTGGCTGCAGAGACAAGTCGGGAACACAGCGCCTGGCATGTAATGCAAAAGCATTGTGTTTAGCAAGGCCCTCGCACGTAACCGGTAACCGGGCACCTTCCAATTCCTCTCCTTGGCTGACAGAGCTGTAGTTACCAACCCAACACAAAGGCAGCTGGTCATTTTATAGAATAGAGAGCTTGTGACTAAAGTAAAGCTACAGCAATCTTTCTAATTACAGCCCAGCTTTCGGCATTTTTAGCAACCATGCACGTACACTTCACATTTCATATCAAGAACGCAATGTGGGCAAGTAGGTGGGCACTCAAATCCCTAACTTAGAGACAAAATATCACACCATGTGGGGGCTTCTGAAAGAAGAAACAGCATTTTCTGGAACATTCTGAAATCACCTCCATTTTAATTTGCAAATCCCCATTTTCATTTACGCATTAAAATTGATTCCTGAAAATTGGGGATAGGGGTGTGCCAGCGTCCCGAGCTGGCATCACTCCATCAGACTGATGTCAGATGCCCACGGTTTGACCTTGCTATGGTATGTTGCTATGTAATTGTAAGAGATATAATGTATATTAGATAAAGCTATTAGGCAGGTGTTAGGAAAAATACATGCAATTGGTAGAAGCAGCGAAACTAAATTTTATTTGTCCAGCAACCCGACTAAATTATACAAGAATATTGCCCGGCGGCTCGCTACGCCAATCAACCAGAAACAGCTCAAGGCAGCCCAGCGGCCCGTAAAAATCAAACAGTCTGGCAGGTGCCACACACCTCCTAAAATTCATCCACCCCAGCCCAGGGCAGAGCAGCCTTCGGGGACACCTGGCTTTGGGGACTTCCAGGGACGGCAGAGACCAACCTTGCATGGCCAAACCCACCATGTTCAGCACCTCCTGATAGCTGCTAAACGTTTTCCAGATCCCCAAAGGATCTGGATCACTCTTCAGCAGTGTGACTGAGGTGAGTGCTGAGTGAAAAACAGCCAGTCCTGCTAAGTGCTATACATCTTCCACTCTTGCTTAGACCTGGGAAAGCTGAAGGCAAGAGAATAATGTGGGGTTTGTTTCTTTATGTGTGTAAAGAAAAACAAACTATCATACTTGCACAGTTTGAGTATTTTCCAGAAACCTTGCAGCGTTAATGTGCAGATGAGTGAGTTAGCTGAATACTGGCAGCACTTGAGATGCAGTTTACTTAAAGCAGGGAAGTAAAGTGCTGGCTCTACAAATAGTTTCGTATGTAAAGCAACGTGGGTTTTTTGTTATTTTGCACTTAACTGCACTTTACTATAAAGTTGATCAATTACTATAAAGTTGGTCAGACTAGCGATGCGCTTGATCTAACAAGGCGTTCTAGATTCTGGCAGGAGCGGAAGTTATGAACAAACATAAATGAGCTCTCTGCATCCAGGTCCTGTACGGGAGAGAGTCGTGCTTGCATTCCGTGAAACATCTGTTTGCCAGACTCAGGACCACCCGCAGTGACTATCAGCCTGACTGTTTCATGCTCCCGCAGCAGCCAGAGAGTCAGTTCTCAAGAGTCTCGAGAGACCTTGAAAATTCAGCCTATGAACTCCTGGTTACTTTTGTTATTGAAGAGAGTCCTACCTGAGGGGAAATAAACCCTGATATTGAATATTATTTTATTATTTTATGTTGTTTCAGTCAACAGAATCACAGAAATGTTAAGGTTGGAAGGGACCTCTGGAGGTTATCTAGTTTAATATCCTGCTCAAAGCAGGGCTACTGTTAAATTCAGGTCAGTCCACTTGGGTCTTGAAAACCTCTGTGGAGGGAGATTCCACAGCCTCTCTCAATCTGACTGTCCTCAGGGTGAAATTTTTTGTCCTTCTATCTACTCTGAACCACCCTTTTTTCAAATTTATGATCACTGTCTCTCCTCCCACTGTGCACTTTGGTAGAAATCCTGGCTCTGTCTTCTCAGTAACCTCCTTGTCGGCACTGGCAGGCTGCCCCTTCTCCCAGCCAAAGAAGCCCTGGTGCCCACAGCCTCTCTCACAGGGCAAGTGCTCCAGCCCATGACCCTCTCGGTGCTCTCAGCTGAACACACTCCAGTTTATCAATAACTTTCCATATCAGCACCGTTCTAGTGGAGACCCCAAAACTGGGCATCGTGTTCCACATGCAGGCGAACAAGAGCCATGTAAAGGGAAATAATCACTTCCCAGTCGCTTCCCGATGATCCATTGTCTGTGTTCCTCTTGATACAGCCCCGGATGCCGCTAGCCTTCATGGCTGCCAGGCTGCGCTCTCGGCTGCTGCCCACCAGGATCCCCCACCCTTTCCAGCAGAGACAGTCACTCAGTAATTGTAAGCCCCCATTCAGTGTTGTCCCAGAGGGCTGGTCACTCCTAGGTGGAGGACTTTGCGTTTGTCCTCGTTGAACTTCGTGAAGTTCCTGATGGCCCGTTCCTCCAGCCTGGCCAGGTTCCTCTCAAGCATATCCACTTCATGTCACCACTTTGGTGTCATCTACACGTACTAAGATCCAGTTTAAAAAAACTGATTATGTGGTTCTGCCTTATTTATATAATATCAAGTAATAGAACAGAATGAAGTTACTTTCTAAAGAACTTAAATGACTGAACAATCAAATTAAAACCAGGATTACAGATTTTCTGTTATTACAAAACTTAGTAATTGCCTGAGGTTTGCTGCCCTCCATAGGCTATTTTTATTATAGTTCCAAAGATAGGATGTTATTGTGGAAAGCATTGCTATTAGTGCAATAATAATAATATTCCAGGAAAGATCTACTATTGTTATTCTGTATTAACACCACAGCATAAAATAAACAAAGACTCTACTTAGTTATCATGTACTGTTGTGAAACATCAGTGTGAACAGGACATGAACACAAAATTCTGCACTGGAGGATGGGTCAGTGGAAAATAAACTAATTCAGTACAAGCTTTGAGTAAGGAAATACGGGTTCATTTATCTATCTAAAACATATTACAAGCTTCTTCTGGGTGAGCAGCCCATATGTGGGCTTGATACTGGAGAAGTTGTTGTGTTTGACTGTGGAATAATGATTACTAAAAACAGACTACGGGAGGAAAAGATTTCAAAAACAGGACAAAAAACAACTGTGGGAAGAAACTGACTTTTCAAGGGATCCAGGCACTATTTTATATACTCTGACTTTTGTTGAGAAAGTAAAATTGATCTTCAGGAAGGACATATTCTAATTGCTCCAGGCAAAGGAAATCATAACACAATACTAATTATTCATACTGTGACGAGGAACATGAATAACAATGAGGGTTCCATTTTTTAATACGGCGAGCAGGAAGGAGTAGCCCCCAGCACGGCCTCAGTGCCAAGAATGTGTCCTCACTGTCAATTTGTCTCATGGAAACCACGTACTGGCACAAAAGGAGCATAAACTGACAAGAAACCTAAATGTAACACTCGTGTAAACTCTTTTTCTCAGCCAGAATAAAGAAATCCTGGGGTGCGTAGTTGAAGTGGGGAGCGGAGGTATGTTCCTGGACACCGGCCCGAGCCTTTCCTATCACCTCACTCGTTAGCGAGGGTTTGCCTTTGCATTGAGACCAGTTGCACAAAAAATACCCAAACTTTGTTTATTTCTGCAAGCGAGTTTGAACAGAAGTATAAGCAGTTTGGATATTCTAGGGATGAGGTGCTTTTACATAGTTAAAGCATCCTTCTCGTGAAACTCTCTTTTTGCCAATTCAAATAGTTTATGTAAGATGTGAAACGCGCTCCCCTGTCACAGCCTGCCAGCTTCCACCATGTGTTGAAACAATCTGCAGAAGCAACTCAGGAAGAAAGTTTGTGTATGCTATCAGCATATCAGCAATTAGCACATGTGAAATTTATAAAAGGGTTCGCATCTTGTGTGAAAAACTTCTAAGGCTCTGCAAATCAAAATGACTAAAATCAGAGCTTGAAACACAACAGTTTTTGTGACAGCACTGAGCAATTAATGGTTTATTTTAGAAAATGGAGAAGGTGAAGGGAGATTCCTGCAGAACGTAAATAGAAAGGAAGGAAGGAGAGGCAGAGTAACGGAAAATGGGAGAAGCGTCCCATTTAAAAATGCAGGCCTAAGAAGGAGAAAGCAGGGGGAAAAATTATCATCTTACTCCTTATGTAATTTATTATAAAGTATCAAACGAGTAACTGAAGCTGCAGCCTTATGCCGATTTGGTAAAATATAATAATGGTCATTGATTTTATGAGGTTAAATACGTTGCGGTTATTCTAGAGTTGAGAAGTGACTTACTGTGAAATCCTCTTTGTGTAAGTTTATCCACCGTTACAGTTAAGGCTCACACCCACCAGGGCGGGGGTAACCATGCGAGTTCTGACCAACAAAGGGGCTTGCTAATGGAATGCCGTACCTGAAACGACTTCCTTTGCGTGTTTAAAGGGAAGGGCTGCGGAGAGTGGCAAGTTAGGCAGAACAAAAAAATCTAAAGCTTCAGTGAGAACACAGGGGAGGGAGAGCCGCGCAGCACCGAGCGGGGACCCCGCGGGCTGCCCGGGGATCGCGGCAGG
>NW_009220911.1:0-19379 GCF_000690835.1 Fulmarus glacialis | reverse complement strand
GCACCCACCCGCGGGGGAGCAGCCCCGCGGCGCTTTCCACCGAGAAGCGAGAGCGGGATCCCACGGCAGCGCCGCTGCCAGTCAGTAATTGGCATCTAAAGTTTCATTTACATTTATGAAACTGCCGCTGAGAGCCAAGTAGGTACCGTGCTGCCTTCCCGTTGTCCCGCGGGCAGGATTTAAAGCGGAGCACACGGAGTTTATCTCGCGAGTGGCGATGTGAAATAGCTGGCATTTACGAAATCCTGGGAAGCACGCTGTACCGGACAGGGGAGCGCCTTGGCCGATTCGAGTTTAAGCATGAAGTCATGCTAGAACAGTAAGAAACCAGTATTTTCAGTTTTCTGAGTTTTGTTTTACGTCTTTCACTTGCTTAGACGAGAAAGTGTATCTAAGATAAAGTAATCAACAGTTTAGAGTGAAGTATACAAAGCAAGCATCTTTTCTGTATGGTAAATTTTTTTTTTTGGTCTGACCTCAGTGTTTATTTGTTATTTAAAGACTGTACTTTGCATTAAAGCTCAGGTTATATCATTGTTTCATTTCCTTAACACTCAAAAGAGAAGTTTCGTAAAATTACTGTGGGTTTGACTTTTTCTCCTAGTATTTCTGAAAATGCTGCCGAATAACAAATGTTTGCATACCTACAATATGTATCATACTGTGAGTAAAGTGGAAATACAAACTGACATTTCTGTCCCTTCCCCGTGATTCTTCCTGTATGTTTGACATCTAACATGAGCTGGGCTACGTCCGAAACAGCTCTTCTTGCTCTCTTCTGAAAATTCTGATATTTATGTTACCAAATGTTCTTCAATCAAATTTAATAAAAATGAAAGAGGAGTATGTTGACTAATCTTTAATGTGTTTTTGTTCAGATAATTCATGTGCAGTTATACATTGTTATGTGTATATGATTGTACTGATAATAAATTTAGTTGAAGGTTGCTCTTGCTGGATTGGTATTTATTAATCGCTTCACAACACTTCGCAACATAAAATTATTCTGCTATATGGATAACGCCAATGGGATAGATAAATTCTAAACAACAGAAAACCAGTGTGTTCCCAGTTAATTGCAGTTCCCAGTTAAAATGTTTCAAACAAAGCAGCTAGAAATACAGCTATAGATAGTAGCCTACTGCATATTTTTAGCCTCTGATGCAAGCTTTGAGAGCTACTCTTTAAACTTTATGCAACTTTTACCTTTCAGTCCTAGAATTAGTCAATATTAAATACTGGTATTTGGTATGGGAAAGGTACCTGTCTGTTTCCTTGATGACCTGGTGGTATTGCACGATGTTCAATGCAATCTTCCAGTGTTAACATTTAAACTGCTTTTTCCTCTATTAAATATGAAAGTTAATTCAGAAAGAAGAAAGAAATTCCTGGAATTTCTGTCAAACGCTCTAGGACGCAACTACTAATTTTTTCTGTGTTATCTTTTTCTTTCTTGAAAGTAGGGATTTTATGAACTCAGGATAAAACAGGTCTCCCTTTTTATAAGGAGAGTTTATTCAGCATACTTCTATATTGCAGCTGCTGATCATATTTCATAGAGCTGTTAAAGCACTTAAAACCTAAAATTAGGTACTGTCTGGTAGTAAATATTTCAAATCACTCCTTGAAGAAATAAATAGTGAAGTGGGCTTTAAAAGAAAAGACGTTTTGAAATATATCGTTGAACAAAAGTAATCTTGCTTTGCTTTTACTTAAAATAATGCAATTACAATCTAAATCACTGATTTCGACAGTGTGCTTTTTCCTTAGGTTTTCTTCATCTCCTGCACTTTTATTGTAATTTTGTACTGACTTTATTTGATATCATAACCTGGTACTTTGTTCAAGCTATGTTTACTGCGGCAACGCTTGTATTAACAGGTATCGAATTAACTTCTAACATACCTGTACTTCCAGTGAGTATTCTTCTGATGCTAAGAACTGAAATGTAAGTTCCCTTGCTTCCTGGTGTGCATGTTGCTGTGTGGCTTTTAATTGCAGAAGGTCTGCAGTTGCTTTTTTCCAGATTTAAGATGAGTTAATTTACAGATTAGTATTCTTAATTTGTAGTTTTTTGTTGTATGGTAGTTTGCTATTTGTCTTTTAGTTGAACAAGGGACTAAGTTTATTCACTCATTATCATTCATTTTCAGTATTGTCAGGGTTTGCAAGCAGAATGCAAACACGGGCATCAGGCTAACAGACATCTGTCAAGTTGATCAAATATTTTTAAAGCTTTTTGAAAGTTCAGCGCTAAACCAAGTCTGGTAGCAGAAACACTCAGATGTCTTTGGGTTTTACTTTGTACTTGAGAATCCAATGTTATTTCTACTAACATATCTATAATCTTCTTGCCATTTTGCGTTAGAAAAGCAGTATTTATGTTGTACAAGTGGAAGAAGTGTTTTGATATTTGGTCATCGATTAAGAGGTTTATAAGTAAACTTTTAATATGTGGTATTAACTTAATAAGTGCTATTTTTCTTTTTTGGGTTTAAATACTGTGTAAATGTGTGTCCAACTTAACCTTTTCTGTCATTGGAAAGTGCTAATTGATCTTGCTGGCCCTGACATAATAGTATAGTTTGATATTTGAAACCTTTCAGCTTTGGCATGGCCCTTTAATCACCCCTGAGATTTCAGGGCATGGTTCTACTGAAGGCATAAACTGCTACTCTTTTTAAAATTAAATAAAAATGGTTATTAAAAATATATTATCTTTATGGTCTTTTAAAGTCAGTAGATGTTTTACCTATCGAAGCCCCAGGCTTTACAATATACATTAAAAACTTTCTGCTTTTCTTGTATGTATTAGGTGACATTTTAGATGTTGCTGTACAGAAATCAGATTTTTATGAAATAATTTTTTGGCCAAGTCCACACTTCTGTGTTGCAATGTTATTAAATCTGTCATTAAATCAGAAGTGCTTAAAGGAAATTGGATGCACTTTGCAGTGTGAAAGCTCAGATACGAAGAGTGCTTATCTGTCAAGGAAAGAATAAAATTTATTTGAAAAGGCAATAAAACTTACATTTTTAGTCCACATTGTAGGTTGTACTGCTGCCAGAAGATTCCTTTTGGGATGCCTGTAATACAGGACCTTGGTGAAAACTATTTTAAAGCAGTTTCTTCTTTTTTGTCTCTAAGCCTGAGAAATGTGTCGAATAGCTGGCCCGACTTTTGCTGTAATGTTAAACAGTAAAATTACTTTGATGATTGATTATCCTATATCAAAATGCATCACTGGGCAGTCTCACACACAGGATTGTATATAGGCTAGTTGTCAGACTTCTGAGCAAAATGTCAAATGCTAATGGCTGTCTAAGGAATACTAAAGTTTAAGCATTTTATTTTCAATTTGTTTAAAATTTCTTCATGATAAGGGAAGATTATAATGAGGAATGATTATCTTCAGAACTTTCGGAGATCCATATACCAGTGAGACTAGTATATATTTGGTCCTAAGCTATTAGGCTCAGGTACTAGACACTAAACTTTGATATAGACTGCAATTACCATGGATTTGAAAAGAAGGATTTTGAGGTTTCCTGTGCCTAAATTCCTTTGCAGGTCTGTGTCCTTTTCCTAGAATTAAAAAGATAAATAAAATTATGGTGCTTCTTCATTAAGCAGCTGTCCGTAGAAGTACAACGTAGCGAGTAATGTTGCAGGATTGTGTAGGGCTGTTTAATTGGATGTAATTTAAGTGCTGCCTCTGAAGAACTCAGTCTGTCTGGGCTGACCGAATACTGTGTCTTTACACCAGGCTTGCCTCCTAGTGTGGCTGGACTACGCAATTTGACTAATTTGGAGCAGCAAATTGCAAAAAGATCTCCCGAGGCAACCTGCAAAATATTCACGTACAGAAGACTAATTTTCATGCAGGTGATAACTTTTTTACTTAGGTATTTAAGTTAATGTGCACTAGATTTTTTGGCAACATTAAAATTTATTGCTATTGTGACATGACCCAGTATAAGTTGACATTTTCAGCAGTGTAAAAGAATTACTGCTGCCTTTTTTTTTAATTGGGTAGACGCAGCAAGTAACTATCCTGCTTTTGACACATATATAATTAAACCACAAAAAATTACATTAAAATACCATGAAGGGTCTGATTTAGACCACAAAAGTAAAAGAAATACAGAGCTGAGTTTGCAACTTTTCAAATAATTCTCCTCTATGTGTATATACTATGTGTATATAACTATTGAAATCAATGCTGGTGCATGAGGTAATTGGAAACTTAACTTGGTGTTTTGTGCCAGATCCTTAGCTGTTGCAAATTGGAGTAGGAATGTTGAAATTACTGGAGTGGTCTCACATTATGCCAGATGAGTATCTAGTCCTCTATTCTTAGTGCAGGCTGTTTTTTTCGGGGGGGGAGGGGGGGCGGGGCGCGGTGTGGGTGTGTATTGTAGTATACTTTATATGTCTGAGATCACATGCACAGAGGAGTGATCTTGCAATACTTAGAAAAAACAAAGGATGGTTAAGTATAAATGTCCAAATCATATATTCATGTTTTCTTCCATTTTCTTCCTATGCTAGAATATATTTTTTTTTTTTTACAGCATTTTATAAATGACCACAGAAATGCCTTTTACAGTAATCGTATTCCTGAAAATGATGCGGTTAGAAATATTGTTAATTGACTGTATTCTTTTAATTCCTTCAGGCAACTTTCTTGCTCATAGAAGTGAATAGTCAGGTTGCGCTTACTCGGGGACATTTCATGAATGCCAAGCCTATTCAGTGAAAGGTGTGAAGTCTGTTTACCATGTTAAATCCCACCTGAGTGTTCCTTTTTCTTTACTGTAGTATATTCCCAGAGAATCACAGAAAATGAAGTTCACCTTACTCCCAAGTGAGAGGAGCTAAACCAGCCTCTGTATACTCTGGTTTACGCATCCTGACATCATGCTATATGTGAGGTCTTTCTTCCAGCTCTCCTGAGCGTCCCAGCGTAGACATAGTTTCAAAAACCAGTCACAGCTCAGGCAGATTATGCACATTTCCTCTGCCAAGTTCTAGCAATGCAACTCAGACTCAACCTAATGTTCCTGTTCTGGTCTTCTTAATGCAGAGAACTAGGGAGCTGGAAACTAATGGGGCTGAATGGTATAGAGATTTTACAAACAGAATAATTATATTCTGGGAAAGGGTCTCCAAAATAAAATTTCCAGATTACCCCAAGGCAAGATTTGGAACTGTGGAAGGTTTTCCAAGTGGAAAGATTAAAGTACTTTGCCACTCAGCCACCTATTTTGATGTATATTCTAATCTGGTGTGATAGAAGGAGCTGGTGTAATGTTCATATTAATTTGGTTCATTTGATTGCCCCTTCAGAGAAGCAATTTTTGTGTTCAAAGCACCATCCGAGTGCTGAGCTCACTGTGCAGCAGTATGGCTGGGAGTCACCTGCAGTAAGAGGTTTTTCAACTAAAGTGGCCAGCTGATGTGTTTCCTAGTCATTTCTGGTAGCTAGTTAGCTATGATTCAGCTTGTTTTCCAATTTTCTGATTAAAAGATATAGTCTAATTTCTCCAAGGGCTAGCTGAGTGGTAGATTTTTGGCTTGAGACAAATGAAATGGACGGAGTTACTCCTTGATAGTTGTGAAACTACCCATCTTTTTGAGGTCTTGCTTAGATCTGCATTGAAGGAAGTCCAGGATTGGAACTGCAGCTCGAGAGATGCTGTCAAATCAGGACTAAGCCTGCAGCAGTTTGACTGTAAGGTCTGTAGGAAGAGGTCCATCATTTTGCCCTGTTCTTACATCATTTACTAGGGGTATTGGTTCATATAAGCAGTAATAGCAGTAATCTGCTTGGGACTCGTTGCTGTGTGTGGCCAACCGTATCTGAAGTTTCTACGTCCATCCTCTTTCTGTGGCAGAGGACAGAAGACCGCGAAGCTACGGTTTCACGTTTGGTGGCAGCGCTTCTTAAGCAGCCCTTTACCCCTCCTTTGCCAGCCATTCGTTTAAGCTGGATCCGTTCCTTGCTGTGGTTCACAAACAGCTGTGCTGGCAACGAGGCAAAGGTCGGAATGAGTGGCAGCACCCACGCTGCCGAGCCTGGCACCGTCGTTGCAGAAATAGCTGCGGAACCACAGTCTCCGTTACCTAATCTGCCACCTCTATTAACTGAAGTGCAGAGTCAAGTCTGCGGGGTAGGTGGAATTTTTCAGAATGAAAACATTGTCTACAAAAATAATCCCTTGATCTTTAACCAAAATTTTGTTGATACGGGTTTTTTTAACTAAAACTAAAGTCGCTGCAAATAATTTGCAGATATACGTGCAGATTAAAACAATAGGGAAAGTCTCCCCACCTTTGAAGGGGACAGCTATGATGTTCTCGAAGGAAGGGAGGGGTTCAGATGTGGTACCAGACGATAGAGCTTTTCCGGGTCTGTGCGCCGCTGTCCCAAAGCTGGGCTCACAGGGGACAGGCAGAGCGTAACTGCACTAGGAGGAGAACATCATCGCCAAGGGCTGCAGCGCTCATGACGGGCTGCATTCTTTTACCACTGTTCCTGGGGAAAGAAGTGGAATAATTTCTCGAAAGTGGCCGTAACTTAGCTGTCACTGTAGACAAGTGCTTAATTTATGGCAACTATTTTTTATTAGTCTCCACTGTCATAAAGTATTAACTTACATGCTATCATGTTCCAAATGCCTTTTGTATGTTGTTCCCATATAACGCTGAAATATGCATGCTATACCACATCACGGGTTTCTGAACACTCGAGCATGCCAAACTAGTGATATTATTTTTGATGCGAGTACAAGTTTGATTTCTAGAGATAAGAGTAGTGATGTAATAAAGTTCTGTAAGGGTTTTGAGTTGAAATAACTTTTCTGATTAATAAACTTAAAGGACACAGAATCAGCTTGGCACAAATGAAATGGATTAAACAGCAAACTAAAGCGTAGATTTCAAAAATACTTACTTGCTAATGAATCTTTAAAGAGGACGCTATTACAGAGACTCTTTCAGGGGTTAGTCATCAAATCAAAAACTATTTATCATTTTACCTGTGACACAAAGATTAGTAAGTCCTGCAAGAAGTAATACCTTTGATTAGATCAATTGCTGACCTAATAAAAGAGATCTTTCTTCTTCCAAACTTTCTTGAACTTCCGTTGTCAGACTGTGATGCCTACAGTACTGCTACTACAAAGACTGAGGGTAGAGTGAAAAATGAAGAGAGCAGATTGCTAAGAGTAGTCTGGCTCGTTCAGTAAACTGAGAGCAAGCAAACAGTATGTGCTTCAGTACAAGCCAGTGGTTTATTTAAAAAAACAACTGGAGGCCATAGCAAATTATCAGGATGGTATCATAGCCAAAAAAGGAGTAATAATTATTTAAACAAAGTACTAGGCAGAGTAAGAGAGGTTACATTACCTGTGTAGATAGTGTGGGTGCAGCTACTACTGGAAAGCAGTGCCCTCTTTTAGCTTTAGAAAGGAAGCTGAGAAAATAGAGACGTTTCAGATACAAGACCAGAGGAGTAATTAAACAATTGAAAACACATCTTCCAGGGAGTGAGCAGATTTTAGTTTACCAATGGAGAATGTAGCATAGTTTGATCACGGCTAATAACTACCTAAGTGGGGGAAAGGAAATCTGGGAAAGGATCCATTGTCAAAACAGTTGTTTAATTAAAATCTGAGAATATCTGTTTTTCACAATTACTTTCTGTTGCACACTTGGTGCTGGCTCTTAGTAACAGAGACTCGCCTGCGGGATGGGGAGCTGCTCCATGGACTTCATGGCATTTCAGTTGCGTATGGGGACTGCTGATGGGCCTGGAAGCGAAATGAGGGCAGAGAGCTCTTGTAAGGATCATCAGCATAAAAGTGTAGACTACCCAGCACTTCTAATATTGGGTTTAGCATTTTCTTTGTGTTGGACAAAGGTGGCACAAAGGATTTTTGCTACTTTTCATTCATTGTATTCTGGTGGTTTCAGTTTAGCTTGACGGCCGCGGTGCAGCAGTGTTAGGTTTGATGAGTAATAATTGTCCTTACGTTTGTCAGAAACCACCTGAGCTGCGTGCTGGCACCAGCAGGAGTTCCTTATTCTGGGACACTTTTGCATTCACATTTTTTGTTTCCCATTGTTCAATAATTCCTTGAGAATGGAACACTTTCCCAAACGCAATATTTAGGGGTTACTGTCAACTTTAATTAAGAGAAAGGTTGCATTTCTCCTACCAAACCATAACGAAAGTACCCAGGTTTATTTTCGGTGGCCTTACTTTTATATTTCTTTCTGGCATTTCAAAGTGGTCCATTCGAGAACTGTTTGTGAATCGCTTGCAGTAACAGGAACGGAAGCTGCCGGCCACGGGTGGGCACTGAAGGTGACAGCTGAAGAGGAAGGACAAGCTGTGAGCTTCCTCCTTCATCAGGATGTTTCTAGGAACTGAACTTCTTCAGTAATTATCATTGCATACTCATACTGCTGAATACACTCTTGAAACTGTGGCGTGACTTTTTAAAACAAATAAGATGTATAGATACTATGCTGTCACGGCTTTCATTGTAACACATGATTAGATTCTTTGGGTTAATTTATCCAGCCTTATAAAACTGCTGTTTGCTTTTACCTAGAGGATGGGCTCATTTTTAGGTTCTCCTAATTTCTAAAATCATAAGAAGGGTTTCTGTTTTAGAAATAACCTTTATTGTTACCTTATACTATTTTTGTGTCACAAGGTGATTTTTTTTTGTGTGTCTGAAAGGTAAATTTGACATGTCTTTTGGGGAGAGGAAGTAATAAATAATTAATATTTTCAAGTTGACAGCATGACTTTAAATATTCTGGCTAACCAAGCATAGCCTTTTTCTTTCTGTTTTCAGTGGCTTGTTTATAAAGAAATGAAATGTTTTATTTGGTTTGTTTTCAGCAATTTTCTACAAAAAAGAGAGGGAAAATGTCTCCGAAATTAACCGTAATACACTGTGTAATAAAAAACAAAATCCCTCCCTCTAAAAAACCCTAGTTGTTCAAAACATTGAAATGGCCAGCTAGTAGGAAAATAAAACTAAAATTTTTATTAAAACTATAAAAGAGTATGCTTCTATCTGTGGCATCTCTGCATTACTTTTTTTTTCCCCTGGGAACTGTCTTTCTTTTTGGTAAGGATTGTGTGGGTTTGATCAATCATGACATTGAAAACACTACATTTATTTTTTTGCTAATCAATTTCCCTTTATTTTTAGGGGAACACAGTGGGATTCCAGATTAGATTTGTTTACAAAACCAGGCCAGAAACAGTCTCAGCATTTGTTTTATTTATTTCTGGCTGGAATAATCTGTAATTAATTAATCTGGAATGAGTCAGAAGAGGTCTGTGGAGCTGCATGCCTTATCTAAGTGTGAGTGAAGAGGTCTCTCGCAGTTGGGAAGCCCCCAAGCATCAGTGAATTCGCAGCTCTGGTTTCAATCTCGGCAATTTCACGGCATATTGTGCAATGTTAGGATAAGGGAGGAATTGCTGAGTTTATAATTCCGTACTCTGAAATTCTTAAAGCTAATGCTTCTTATTTGTTGCACAGGTATGGGATGGGAGTGGTAGGAAGAGTAGTAGAGTCAGTGTTAGCCATATTTGGGTACCTGTAAAATTGGTACCCAGTTTTGCAAGAGAGGCAGTGAAATATTATTTTACCTAAAGTAAATCAGATACAGTGCTTGCAGTTGTTCACCATTTGCCAAGAAGTCTTTCTGTTTTCCCACTTGTTTTGTTGTATGATGATAATGGGACAGCAGGCAGATTTCTTGTCATAGACGTTTGCCTTTTCTTACCTGTTTTACATACCTAACTGATGCGGAGACCCCATGGTATGTGTTGCTCTGCCTGCTTTTGACTGGTATCAAATGGTTTTATGGTGGTGTGACTTGTTTCTAAGTTAGAAGTACCTGATGCAGAGTGGGAATATCATCTTAATTTTTCTTGACTAAAATGTCTACAAATACCACACAAGCAATGCCATCCTTTAGGAAACTCAGTTCAGGGAAGCAAACTGCACTAAACTGACAATTATACAAGTGTTCACCAAAGACCATGCAGAATTTGCAAGACTGCGTGTAACAAATGTATAGTGACTGGCATGAAAGCCAGTTACTTGACTTGAATTTTGAGAGGTTTTCAGTGTATTACAATTTGGTTGCATGAATTGTGTCTCTTTTGATTGCTCTATTTAATGTCTGGCATGAATTCACATGCTCAGAAAGGAAGATTAAACTAAATTATGTCCCGGTTATAGATGTGTAATTTTTAACAGGAGGGAGAAGGTAAAAGGAAGCCATATGAGCACAGAACTATAAACGCCTGACGGCTGTTAAAGACCCCTTCCCCATGTTCTTAACATACACGATAACCCAGTATGGATAATTCTGTTGTCTCAAGATGAGGAAATGGCTGAGTTGTGTTACCAGGAACAACCACTCTTTCATCTCCGGCAGGAATAACAGGCAGACCCTAAATCTTCTGTGAATCTGAGCTTTGGGGTTATCAGTGTCCTGATGATGGAATACCAGGATTTTATTTTCTATTTAATTTTTGTGTTAATAACATCTGACATTGCACCCTGAAACTTACTCATTTTCAGAAGCATGGTATACATTAGAATATATATTGTATAGCTAGTATATATATTAGAACATATGCATGTTCCTAGGCACATCCATGCCGGATGCTGTGCCAGGATGAGAGTACTGAACAGGTCCTGACGGGTGCCCTGCGCAGCCCCCTCCATCTGGCTGGTACGCGGTCACCCATATATTTTGCTGTGAGCGCGAGGGCTCTTGTTTATAGAGGAAGCGGCTGGTCCGTTTGCTTTTCAGCTTATCCTGGAAATTCCTCCCATATTCCTTCCCTGTAAACGAGTAGCAGGACGGCGTGCGTGGTTGTAGTAGGCAGGAGATTCATCTGTGCTCAGAAGCCTTTGGAAGTTGCGTGAGTAGTCGTACGAACTCCTGGAGTAGTTCTGATAATTCAAAATAAGGAATAATGTGTATCTTCTCTGTTGAAGCAAGCCATCCGCAAACGCAGAGCGACGTAGGCAGGCGCTCAGCAGCAGGCAAACCCCAGCGGAGGTGTTTTCCCTCCACCAGGGGCCGCCGGACCTGCTCAGAGCTGAAGCACGCTGGGCGCGGAGGGCGGCACGGCGTGCTGTCCGCTCAGCTGCAGGCCCAGGGCTCTGGGTGAGGAGGGAGCTCAGCATTTTGGAGGTCACTAATAGATGGAGAAGTGGGTCCCGGGTGTGCTACAGGGGGTCCCAGAAAGCTCTAAAACTTCTCTAAGGGTAAAACTCTCATCCTCAACAAGCTAAAAGTGGACTGAAACTAAACTGCTCCGAAGAGAGCCATATCTAACCCTCTAGAGAGGGTCGGAGGAAAAAAAACATATTAGACGAGGAGAAGGGGAAAGACGGACATTCCATATTTCCCTTAGTTCTCTAGATTGTGGAGCAAGATTTGTTTCTACAGTGCAATATGAGTTTTTCAGGAGGCTTATTTTACTCGCCTTGATATCAGGAGGTGGAGAGCAGTTACTTCAGCTAAGCCTAAATACGCATGCAAGATTCCCAAGCCACTTCTACTTCCTGCAGGAATCCTTCTGACTAAAAGGAATGCAAAAAGAAAAATTTGAAAGCGGAAAAAAAAAATCAAATCTGTATGCTTTCTCTCCACCTGCCAGTTTTCCTCAGGAACGCAGTACATGTCCCTGACTAGGTCATACTATCAGGATGGCTTAGCTTGCCTTTTTAACAGTTTATTATTATTTTTATGGTATTTAAAAGTTGTTAGTAAGTTGCTCTCCTGTGAAGTTAGAATATAGATGATAATGTTTCTTACTCTTTTTTTCCACTAAAGAAGAATTGTTTTTATTAGGGTTGACATTCCTTTCAAGAAAACACAGCACTTGTATAAGAGAAAACACAAATGCCTATAAAACTAAAATTAATTAACCATGAGAAATATATCAAGCAATAGCTTTCTGAGATTATGTTAAGAGCTGAATTTTCATTTTGCCTTACAACATAAGATAAGAAAGCTGACGTTGTCTTTTTCTACCAAAACAAGGACAGACAGTGATGTCCAGTTTCTAGAAAGCCCTACGGTTGCGATTTTATTTATTTTAAAAGTGTTAAATTTGTATGTTTTTTCTTATTTACTTGTTTGCTAATAGTTTCACTTGAGTTTTGAAGAAAGCTAGGTTATAAAGCACATCAATCTCATTCCTCATCTGGGGCATGGATCCTTCTTCTTTTCCAAATGTGATACTAGTAGGGACTGAGAAAGCAGTTATGTTTTTACTGTCCAAAATACAGTTTTTGATTGTAGATATAGGCTAAGTTGAAATTCTAATAAATCAGCATTCGGTTTCCTTTTCTTCTAATTTAGGCTATATTTTATCTTTTTCACATGAGACTACAGGTGATATGCATGCAGAGAACTAAAAGAATGTTTTCCTAAGTAAGAAATGATGAAACGTTGGGTGGTGCCTGTTTGTTATTGCCTGTACCCTCTCTCCGGTTCCTTCAAATAAATGAGTTTCATGGGGAACAACTAGCACGAAATCATCTAATTTAGTGAGATTGCAATGCGTATGTACTAGTGCCTTGCACGGATTCTCATTATCTGCCTTGCATAACCTTTCGTGCCTCAAACGTGCTTCACTCTCTTCAGATGGTCTGTAGGAACGGTGCAAACCCGGACAGAGGCTTGCCTGAGGCTGGGGGGCTCAGACCCTGGAGGCTGTGCTCGTTTGTTGGCACCTTACTGGTGCACATCCTGCATACATTCAGTTGCAGTTATAAGCACCAAGTTCTTCTACTACCCCGTGTTTCTGAAGTAGAGCACTAGAAAATGAGAAATTGTTCTATTTGTGGCCACTTCTCACTTCACATTTTGACTCTCAACCTGTGGCTGTGATAGAAATGAGTTCTCCTCTGTGGCTATGAGTTAATTGTATTAATCACAGCAGCATCCTTTCTGTTTATTCTCTAGGCTTCTTATAGACACATTTCAAAATGTAAAAACAATGTAGTAAATTTGACTGGGATCATATGGTTCCTGTACTATACTGCCAAACCATCATGCCAGAGCGTCACCATGATATAACCTCAGTAGAAGTAGGTGTTCTTCAGTTGAAAAAGAATAAAAAGAATCTGACAATGTGCCCAAGGGGATTATCATGTGAAAAAAAATTTTGTGGTAGAAAGTGAGGACCACCTTCGCCAATAATTTCATTTAAGAGGACCAACTCCTAGTGGACCAAGAGAGGACTTTCTTCCTAAGTTTTTGGGTTGAAGTGAAAGGGAGGAAAATTTTTGTCTGATGGCCAAACTCCTCTTCCAGATGATGGATTCTTCTTGGAGCTCCATCTCTCCATCTGGCTGACTGAAGGGCCTGAAGCAGGCTCTGAAATACTCTTGGGAAACACCAAGCTTTAAGGCTTTTTTACCTGTGGATCCCCGAGCTTCACATTCTGTCTTGAGTTCATGAAAGTTGCAGCACACGATCTTATTAGACTTCCCATAGAAAATGAAACAGCCTCAGTCAGTTGTTTATTTGCTGCAATCCTAATTTTCTGAAGAAATCGTTGCAAGGGGAGAGATCACGTCCTTGCTGTCTTACATTTTCAGTTATTTACAAAGCGGTATGCAGCAGATCTTCGAGTAGTTTTTTATTTTTTTTAACTCATGGGTGTGTCTCTGGGAGGAAACACATGTTTCTCCTCATGTCGAGTCCTGGAAGTTGCAGTTTAAATTTGATGAAGTGTTTTATTCCCCCAGATAAAAATAAATAAATAAAAAATTAGATTTAAATGCATTTGTTGATGAGGAAAGTCAGGAATCCTCCTAATTAAGACATTTCTTAGAAAGGTAAAAGTTTTATCTGGGAGCATAAAACACTTCATCAGTTTTAAAGCCACATCTGCAAGGGCTGGATCAAGAGCAGAAGCAGGATTTTTCTTCGTTCTGGCTTGTCTGTGAGTTTTAGACTTTTAACAACAGTTTTAAAAATATTTAAACCCAGTTAGAAACACTTGCAATATAATAGGGATAAGAGTGCCCTCCCTCCCTCTGTTTTTAATCTGGTTCTCTTGATGGGATAAACTACAAGGTTGAATTGGTAACTGGATTATTGCCTCATAAAACAGCACGAGGTTACTATTATCCTTTAATTTTATATCTTTATTAGGGAGTAACGTTGGTCTTATTTAAATCACTGACTTCTCTAATGGTTTTTCTCCTCTTTTACAAATTTATAAAACTAAACCCTAAAGGATTTGGTCTAAGTGCAATTGGCATAACTGCCATTATAAAAATCATTGTGTTAACAGTTGGTTATAATCAGCCGCTTTAACTGGGCTCAAAATGTAGCAGGATTTAGCTATTGATAGGTAGAATACTGATAAAACATTAATTCTGCATTTTATTTAAAAAAGCTCCATTTCCAGTAAGAGAATTCAAATTTTGAGGCAGTGTGAAGATGAACTACAGAGCCCTAGAAACTATTATAATATACCATGTTCATGCAAAGGATATATTTAGCACATTGTGTATTTCTGCAAAGATTAAACAAGCTTGTCTTTGTCTTGCAATTCTGTAAACTAAGTTCAAAAATTCGTGAAGATCAGTCTTTTTTAGAAGGTGGGTAATACAAGCGGCATATTTAATGATGTGTTCCAGTGGATACATCCACCTGAATTTTGGGACACAACATACATATTGTGGGTGAGTCATAGGCAGTTCTTATTAGTAAAACTCCTGTTGGACTTACATGGTCAGGATGTATTTAAAATATTGATACACTTTATTTTTTAAGGAAAAATGTGGCATCCATCTGTTGATTTCAGTGTGCTTTGATTAAGATCATGATCAATACGGAAAGAAACATGAATATGGGTCTGTCTGTCATGGTATGGCTCCGTAGTTAAGTTGTAGTTGAGTTTCACACAGAAAGTGAGGGATCTGTCACCTTCAGTGACCGACAGACAGAATTAGAGCATTGAATGTTTGAATGCAAGCCAGGTACGGACTTTCAGTCAGTAAACTTAGAAACTAGTCAAACAATTTGTTCCGAATCTTGTATTTTACTACTGAGTGCTTGACCATGTCTTTCCACAGGCAATCTTACTAATGCAATAATATGCACATGCTTCAAACTCTTAATTAAATTGAAGCAGATTTTGTGTTTAAGTTATTCATGGAATATTTTAGGATCGGTTGTGAAAATTCACCTCTGTGTTTGGAATTGACTCCTTTGGCAAATTCACCTCTGTGTTTGGAATTGACTCCTTTGGCAGGGGCTGCCGCAGGAAATGCCGCGTAGATCTGCTTTCTCTCAAAATACCCGTTGTTCTTGGTAGGCTCCTCTCTGAAATTTGCCTGTAGTGCGTGTTTTAAAGAAGCCTTTCTATTCCGCTTTTGTCTCCATTGGACAAAGACTGCAGAAGATTTTTATAAACACAAGGGTGTGGGCTCCACATAGACCGAAAAACCATGGGAGGTGGTTACTGTTTTGGTGAAGGCATCATGGGTGAAGACGTCAATGGCTTGGATCCCCCTGAAATCAGGAGGAGACTGAAGCCATTTCAAAAACAGGAATTATTTTCAGCTTTCTGATAAGGTGAAATACATGCAGCACGATTTGCTTCAATTTGTCTTTTCCTTACGTAACATTATGGCAAAAATTAATGAAATGTGAATGAAACGCTTTTTGAAACTTGGAGAAGAGGGAAGGAAAACAGGAAGGTGTAATCTGGTGGCAGGAAAAAAGGGAAATAAAGGTGAGACTGGAAAGAAAGTAGACTGGGGCTATAAGCGTACATGTGTGTATGTTCTAGGAAATAACCTAATGCAAAACGCAAGAAAACTTTGGGAGTTACGTTTTGGGGAGTAAACGGAGGTATGGCACTTCAGACTAAGAGAGGAAGTATTCACAGATCAACGTAAGGCGGTGGATGGGGATATGTGGGTATGGCTCGTAGCTCCGGTTCCTTTCAAATGTTCTGTGAGTGCCAACAGAGCTATACATTGTTTAACCTCAGGTAAGTAATGGTTACATTTATGCAGATTGGAGGTAGCATAAGGTGTAAGTGCTTGCTGGTCAAAATTTAAAACAAAGATCCATAATATGTTTATGTTATTGGGCATACTCCCAGGTAATGGTTTCTTGGGGTGCCTTGTTGATAAACAAATCCAGGTAATGTTGATAAACAAATCCAGGTTGTTTGGGTTCCTTAATTTATGTATTTACATACTGTTATATATTTTGTTTTCTTTTAGATGTAGCACTAGCTTTGATTAGTAATATTATGATTATTGTATATATGAAATATCCCTGGTACTTGTTTTGTTCTAAATTATGCAAATTTTCATAACTCCAAAGTGGATCTTTTCTGAGAATGGAGATTGTAATGTAATTGTGTGGCTTTATAGTTAAGGTTACCATAATCATTGGTATGCAGAACTCTTAGAAAATAGAATTTTCCTATTGAAGATCTCAATATTTGATGAGAGTGATTCACCCTATGAGAGAAGGCATACACATAGCAGATAATTAATGTCTGTCATTTAGCACTTTGTCGGGAGCTGCTTGTTATAAACCACTTTGTGCATTTTATTTAATCCTAAAGGAATTTAATGGACCTTAGAGAGGGGACTTCATGCTGATAATTGCATAATAACCTTTTTCTGCCAGACACTTAATGACTAAGAGGTTATCATTAAATGTGTATTAAGCAGTTTTGTTTGGTGTTCCATAATTGTCTTTCTAATATGTTCTCCCAAGGGTTATCTTTTGTTATCTACTTAAACAGCTGCCTGTATTAAACATTTTAGCTTTTTTCTTGGTTTGTTTTCATAACTATTTTTTCTTGCAGGAGTTGAAGTATTATTACTTAAGTGTGTTCCTGTTTCTGTTGTTGTATTTTAGATAGCTTCCCGAAATAGTATTAGAGGTGTTGAAACATTTTATATGAAATTAGGCTTCATAGAAGTCAGCGGGAACTTTGCTGCAGATTTTAGTGAAACCACAGCCTCAGTTAGGGTGTTTGTTTATTGCAGATTTGCCTGAGAAGTGAGGACCACAGACTAACATGTTAATTCTCTTCTTTTTAATTTAGACTACTGAGCTGTAAATTGAAGGGAAGATAATTTCTGCTTGTGAGGGAAGAGAAAGGTGAATAACCTCCATGGAAGACTCTCAGGATCTAAGTGAACAGTCAGTAAGTACAAATGTTGCTAAACGGAATGGAATAAATTGAACTCTGTTCAAGTTGTGTTTGAAGGGCTTTTACTTTGGACTTGAGAATTATAGTAAGATCTGGGGAAAGCTTCTGAGCTTTTAGATTCAAGCCTTTTATTAGTTCATACATGAAATGGGTGATTTTAATCTTCTTTTTTACCTGTTGAAGGTAAAATATCATAGTTACATAGGATTTTGCAGAACTAGAATTGTTGGAGTGCTGATGGATATAATTAAGGTAGAAGAAGGTATAATTAAGGTGGAAGAATAAAATGTTAAAAACTTGCACAGTGGTATGCCTTGTTCAAATAATTGTATCAAAATGTATATCCCTAGTAGTCTGTCAGTTTTGCCAAAGCAAGAGTTACTAAAAACGTGAACAAGAAATTTCAGATGGTCAGACTGTGGCAGATGACGTACATGAATTGTTTCAGGACTTTCTTGGATTTCAAGGGGACTGTGAGAATTGGCAGTATATCTCCCTGTCCTATGTCAGAGGGAGATTCCCCTTGTCATTGGTGAAGTAGTTGGGAAAAACAGGCTGGACATTTCTTCTCCTCTTTTCTTTCTAATTTTTCCTTTCCTTTAAGGATGTGGTCTCCAGACTTCCTTACCACCAGGCTGCAGTTCTGAGGAGGCAGCATGCTCCGATCAAATTTAAAGTTGGCTGGGCTTGCCGTCCAAAGTATTGACTTTGTTTTTTAACATTTTAATTTCTAGTGGTCACAGTACTGGCAGACTTTGCAAGTACCATGATCCCCACGAGTCTCAGCATGGGAACAGTGTACTAAAGATCAATACAGGGATTTCATATTTCTATTTCTGACATGCTGAAAGAGTTTATCCATGTAATAAACTAGTTTTAATATCTTTTTTTATAGCAAACACTTTTGTAACACAGTTGCAAGGAACTGAGAAGAACTTACATGTATTTTTAAAATGTCAGTAATTTACTTTAATAAGGAGTACTTTGCTCCTGACTGGATAGCTCCTATCTGAGACTTTATCTTGGACTAGAGTTTTATTGCTGATTTTAAATGGTACAGAACTGGAAAGTCTTAACAGTGTCTTAAGTCACCATGGTGGCACTACTTGGGACAGCTGCACGTATTTATTTAAACTGTTCCCAACCAAAACTTTAGAGCATGTAAAAGCTACATGGCTTTATAATTTAATAAAGTTTTATGAAGGTCATAAAAGATCAAGCAGAAGTTCTTCTCTCATAGTCTGTGAAACAATTATTCTGTGTAGTATACATAGTACGGTTTTTAATAGGAAGTAGACGAGCCAGTTCAGCTTAGTGCAAAAATATGTCTTCATAGTAGTTAAAATGTTTTTGCACCACTGGATGCCTGATAAATGCATACTTTAGTAGCCATCTTACTACCTTATCATAGCCTAATTTCTGCAGTATTTTTCATAGTTACTACATAGCTTTATGCTAATATGTGAGAACAGTCTTGCAGATTACAAACTGAAGTGAAATCTCTGCCATGTTGCATATGCAGATAGGATTTGCTGTCCTTACACTCTTGTTAGTGTCACAGAAAATTGTGGTTCGAGACAAGAGTTTACTCTTCTTACTCTTTGCTGAACAGTGGTAGAACTTCAACGTAATGGGTGGGAAGAGTCCTCTTTCATCACTCCTTTCAGCCAGGGCTGCATCCAGACTAAGATCTCGCCCAGGTGTTGAGCACTGTCCTGGGAGAAGAAATTGTGGTGTGAAGCCCGTCTGCCTAGAGCAGACACTGAACCTTCATTTCCCCACTTCAAAAACCTTTTCTCTATTATATCGTGGTTAAACTCCTCTCACAGCCCAGTTTTAAAAAAGAAAATAGTGTTTCTGGCTTATTTCTTTAAAAGCTGCAGCGCAGGACTGTGGGCTAGAGATCCCAGGTAGAAGAGGGCGTTCTCTAGCTGAAGCTTTGGTGGTTTAAGCTCCAGGAAAGTATCAGATGTATACGCTACACCCCTTCTATCCTACACCTACACCTCAGTTCCGGAGGCGAGCAGCTCGCTGCCGGCGCGATCGGCAGCGGAGCGCTCTAGCACAGTACATGGGGGTTTTCCCGAACCAGGGGAACTCCGCGGGAGCCGAGAGACC
>NW_009220910.1:17308-35724 GCF_000690835.1 Fulmarus glacialis | reverse complement strand
CTCTCTGTTCAGCCAGGCTGGTCTTCCCCGCCAGCTCGTTTTTTGGCACATGGGGATGGCCTGCTCCTGCACCTTTAAGATTTCCTTCTTGAAGAATGTCCAGCTGTCCTGGACTCCTTTGCCCTTCAGGACTGCCTCCCAAGGGACTCTGTTAACCAGGCTCCTAAACAGGCCAAAGTCTCCCCTCTGGAAGTCCAAGGCAGCAGTTCTGCTGACCACCCTCCTTACTGCTCCAAGAATCGAAAACTATATCATTTTGTGATTGCCATACCCAAGACAGCCTCCAACTGTCACATCACCCACAAGTCCTTCTCTGTTCACAACCAACCACCTTCTGTTGTCTTACGGACCACTATGGCTGCACTCAGCAGGATGGGTAACTCTGCTCTAAGTGATGGTGTCGCAGAGCGTGGCTTTGCTCTGTGTCCTGCCTGTCCTTCCTATAAAGCCTTGCTGGGATACTAAGTTTGTTGCTCCTCACGTGTCCAGATAGGGCTTTTGCCAGAGGGAGCAGATTTTCTTCCAGTCAAGTGCTCAGGAATAAAAAATGGGAGAAGGGGAGGAATGAATGTGTTACCAAATTACAAATGTTAGCGGTGACCTCATAAGAACATAAGAAATACCCTGTTGGGTCAGATCAGGGGTTGATCCAACCTAGTGTTCTGTCTTGGGCAGTAGGAGTAAGTGATGCTATTTAGGAAGAGCCCAGCCACTTTTTAGCGTTTTCTTCTCTTACTCCTCCAACATCCATATTTGTTAAATTAGGCATGCTAGCAGGCACATCACTTATGTCCCCATTGTCTATGAACTTTTCTATCGTATTTTTGAACTTGATGATACTGTCTGTTTCCAGAGCTTCCTGTGACAGCAAGTTCCAGCAGTTCACTACCCGTGAGTAGTAAAAATGAAGAAGTACTTCTTTAATATATTTTGAGTCAATCACTTACTAGCTTCATCAAGTACCCCTAGTTCCAATATTGTGTGATATGGTGTACAACCATTCTATATTCACCCTATCCCCTACTGTCATTTTTTAAACCTCAGTCATGTCTTACGTCATTTGGCAATGACGCGCATTTTTGGGTTCTCTTCTGTTCTTTGCCCCGTTGCTTCTGACTAGCTCAAAATCTTTTATTTAGAAGCAGTTATTTAAGGAAAATCTAGGTTCCTCAAGAAGCAGCCTCTGGTTTCTCATTCATGGGTTGTGGCTAAAGCCAGTTTGAGCATATGCAGGCATAAATTATGTTTCTGTTGAATGTTGCTACAGCTTCAGTGTAGTGTACAAATGCAAAACTCAAAACAGCTTCCAGAAAGTTTTGTACCCTGATATTTTTGCAGTGAAGTACAGCTGCTTAAGCATTTGATTTTTCCAGGGGAAGTCCATGTTTCCGTCATCTCTTACTGAATCCTGTGGGACAAAAATAATTTCTCCCCCACCCACTATTTAGCTAAGTGTAGTTTCATTTCTCTTCAGTTAAGCGACATGTGCCTATTCCATGCTTGTGCTACTTTTTATGTAGCAGCAAAAAGCTCTGTTAAAAACTCCTTATATTTTGTTCAAAATAAAATACTGCGTCAGACTAAATCAGAATCAATAGATTTAAAAGTTTGTTATTTTTATATATATGTATATGTGTGTGTGTGTATAGAGTATGCTATGGAAGTAAAAAGAAAAGTCTCTTTTTAGATTAAGTAAAACTCCAGTCTCTGATCCTGGCAGTGTATCCACATAGTGCCACTGTCTTTCAGGGAGTCTGTGTAGGAATCTACCAATAAAGATATAATTGCAAGTTTGAGAGAGTTGCTGTAGGGGTTTTTTTTGTAGAACGTTGGCTGCTAGGTATATTAGCTTGCTTTTTGTTCATTACGCTGTAGTTGCACTAATTGATTCCTATCAGGATTTTTAACATGGTTATATTTGCATGAACTTCTCTTAGTGTATATGTAGACCCAAGAATTCATGTTCAAGCTCATTGGTTTCCCTGAGGATTATTGTCAGTATTTTTGCTTAAATGTTTCATATGGCATTGTACTTGTGCCCTGTATCTTTCAGACAAGTGAGAAGTGAAATACTATGCCTGCCTTGACACAGTCAAGTTAAATGCAAAAATGAGACTTAATTATGAGTTAAATCCAAAAATAAGACTGGGGGCACAAGAATAAATCCAGGATTATAGTGGCTGGGAACTGCAGAGCAGTTTCTTTACAGAAGCTTAACGGAGGCACACCAGCTATGCATTTCTTGCTGTTTACTTTGGAACCGTTCTGAGGAACTCTTTTTCTTTGGTCTGTTGCTTGATAACCTTCAGAAGAGAAATGTTGCTGGGTTGTGCAAAAGAGGAGAAAGTCATTGATCCGTCAAAAACTCTGCAAAGCATGATAGTAGTAGCTTAAAAGAAGGTGGTAAATAAACCAGAAAGAAATAGCAGCATAGAGTCACCCAACTGCAAGATGCACTTGTTCTTTCAAGTTTTTCATCCTGTCTAGTATGCCACAAAATATGAGCTCTGGTTAACTGTCGAGAGAAGCAAACTCCAGAGCAAAAGGCTTTCTGTCAGCTTAATTCTGTGTATGAGATGCAATTAGTTAAGACTTGTTTGATTCCTTTTTCTGCCATAGCAATGGAAGAGGCTGTCTCTCAAACATATGGTACCCAAACCCAGGTCACAATTCCCATATTTTTTTTTTTTCTTTCACGTTGTTGCTGGATAATACTGCAGTGTATGTCAGTATCTGCCTTAACAAAGGTGTCTGAAAGGGTTATTTGGTTCTCAGCATGCTAAAGAGATAGTTCCCTCTTCCCATTCTGTGTTTTTGAAGGGCACAGCCAACAATGAACTTTTCTGTTCTTGGGACTGATGCGTTGTGAAGGGTCATACTCCAATGAGTAGTTTCAAATATATATAGTATGTGCTCTGTACTGTCACGTGCTTCCATGCATTGAGGGAAGTTGGGAAAGGTGACTGGAACTGGATTAGATGCCTGTGCTTGTGTTGTGGCTATCTGGCGTAAACAAAGCGTGAGGCCCCTGCCCCTGGGTGTGTGTGCTTGCATGTGTGCATGGAAAGGGAACTATGTGTTAAGAGGAAATACTATGTAAAGAGGAAATAGGAAACGATCCTTATTATTGTCAAATGATTAATCAGGTCGCTTGCACTTGTGCTAGTTACATTTTGTAGCGCGTGTCTCCATTCTGTATGCTGTGTATGCTGCACATGTGCATATACCACTGTGTCAAGAATTTTAAGTGTGTTTTTAAATTTTTAGTAGTCTTCTGTCCTTCTGCTTCTACAGCTAGATATATGCTAATGAAAGGCCTGGTTTATGCAGTTTACTGTTAGAGGTGTGATGGGGTGTTTCGTTTTGTCCTAGTGACTTAAAGTTGCTTTTCTAGATCCCCCAATGCCATAGTGCTTGTCATTTTCTCAAGGTTCTTTTATACAGTGGGAAGTGAAGGCTTGTACCTTCACAAGAGGAAACTGCATCTTTCCTGCAAAGTCTGTGTAGGCCCCCTCCTTGCAATCGTGGTCTTGCTGTTTTGGGCCTCGGGAACAAGTTGATTGAGGTGGTAATCTGTACATTTCTCATGTGCCTCTAATTTATTACGTATTTCCTGAATATCACCTCTACATACATTCCTTTGCTTGGTATATAACACATATGAAATTGAACTGAGTACTGAATATACCATGTTCAAAAGAGTTTATTCCAGTGCTTCAGGATGGCCTTTCTGAATAAAAGCTGCCTTTTGCAGGCTAAGCTGGGTGTAGCAGAGTAGCTGCAGAATATATGTACTGTTAATTTTGTTTGAAGCTGCTTTGGGGTGGGGTTTTTTTTGTTTGTTTGTTTTTTTAAAGATGATTGCCAAAGACTCCATAGTGTTAGGAAATGAAAAAGTGCCTTATGATTGCATGGATTTGTTATTTTGTTGCACTGTAGGAGTCTATTTTAGGGGGAAAAAATCCCAGCCTCGTGACATTTCAGCCCTCCTGGCATTGATAGGATACTGCCTCTGACATTATTAATGCCCACATTTACCTAAAATAAGTACAATAAGGTAGGAGAAGCTCTGAAGAACCATAATGACCTCAGGAATGACTGCATATTGATGCTTGCAGAAGCTGTGAGCAGCTACAAGATCTGAAGACTGTTTATCAGGTGTGGTAAAGCAACCTTTTTTAAAAAAAATAAAAGCTTTCTTGTACTGCCTGATGTAATTAAAATTTTGCAGAGCAAGGATAGTCGCCAGCGTTTTTGTAAGCAAAGATACTTGAAGTAAAACCTCTGCAATCAAATGGGTTAATCATCATTCAACTTGATTCCTGAAAGCAAATGATCTAATGTGATGCTTAACCTTTTTCAACTTGTAGCTCCTAATCACTTTCTGGTAGATGAGTGGAGTTTTGTTGAACAGGTTTAAGTGTGGTGGCAATAGAATTTTTTTTCCCCCAATAATTTCATTTCACGGTTTCCAAAGATCTGTGATTACTGATTGAAAACTGTTGTGCTAGTGGATTTGGCTTATTGGATGCTAGCTGAACCACAGGTTTAGTGGCTACATCTGGCCACTTATTTATTAAGCAGTAATAATATCTATTTTATTCTGACTGACTTTGACCTTTTTGATATTTTCCTTAGACAATCTGCTTCATCTTGATTCATCATCATTCCAGGATAGTGGTGTCCTTGGGGCTCTCTCTTAACATTGATATGGTACAGAAGATTTAAAATCAGGTATTGTTCTGGGTCCCTCTTTCCTGCCAAAATGAAACACACAATCTAGAAATGAATGCATTTTTTTTCCTTACGTGATTTGTCTTAATATTTTGGTTCTTTCAGCTGATGTTCACAAGGAATAGAGTCACGTGATGTATGAAGGCAAACACATACACTTCTCTGAGGTTGACAATAAGCCCTTGTGCTCATATAGCCCCAAACTGTGCAAGCAGAGGCGACTTAACGGCTACGCCTTCTGTATCAGACACGTTCTGGAGGACAAGACTGCCCCCTTCAAGCAATGTGAATATGTGGCCAAGTATAACAGCCAACGCTGCACCAACCCCATCCCCAAATCTGAGGACCGTAGGTGAGTTGTGGTTACCTGTCTGCAAAGTGGGAAGTGGCAGGGACATAGGCTTGAGTTTGCTTTTAAGATGCTGCCTGGTTTCAAAGTGGGGGAGGAACTGGCCTGAGTGGATTGAATTCCAGGAGGTTCCTTTGAGGGTTTTGTTTTAAGACCAGTAAACTTTATTTTATTTTCTGTGGGAGTCAAGTACTCAGAAAGTGAGCAGTAACTTAGTCCCAAGGAAGTTTTTGGGAGAGTTCATTGCTTTTCTCAAATTCACTATAAAGTGTGGATCAAACCTGCTACACAATACCTGCTGTTCTAATTAATTTGCTTTGTCACTCATAGTACATGCTCTTAAAAAGGCCTGCTTGTTTGGCCAGCTGTGCCAAAAGTACACTTCCATCTACTTTTTCAGGACAAACAGTTGAAAATGCATACCTTCTGGGCTTAGGGAGCAGTGGCACATAGGGACAAATCCAGAATCACAATTCAGTGTTTGTGATTTGGTACTGATCTGTAGTGTTGTATTACTGGAATAAAATAAATATTACTTGATAACAGATGAGCCAGCTGGGAACGTGCTGTCCACTCCCTTTCTTCTTTGCTTCCCCCCTTCCTCTCCCCCTCCCTGCCCAAATGAAGATGCCCAAAGTGCCCAGGTATTGAATGCCTTGCAAGAGAAGGTGCTTGAAGTTGTTGGAGAGCTGGGAATTCAAACCAGTTTTCCTGAATTGCAGCCCATACTGTAACCAAAAAGACATTCTTCCTTGCTTTTTAAGACTTCCTGAACACCAGTCTGATTGGTGTTGCTTGGGCTGAAATAGCAGAATTTGTCTGATCTTGGCTGCCGGGTATATATGACTTTAATTTTTCAGAGTCATTGTTGCAGGTTTTGCCAGTAACACAGTATTTAATTAATGTGTGTGTTAACTATGTGAGGCTTGTTCTGTTAGAAATGATTTTTAACCTAAAATATAAACAAAATATGCCAAAAAAATAATCAAACCACTATTCACTGACCTTTCACATTATTAGCTGCCATTCACTAACCTTTTGCATTATTAGCAGTGTTCCCACTGTGCCCTACATATAACTTCCTTCTCAGCTCACAGCTCCCTCTCTTGTCTGAAACAACAGTTGGACTGTGCTCTAAATTAACTTGCACTTCACCTGCCATTTCAGTTGAGGAGACTGATGATGTGAGAAAAAAACATGAATGTTTGTCAAAAGCTGTAGGGCAAATGCTCAAATGGCACAAGATGAATAACTTTAAGCTGTAATTTGACAGTCAGTGACTGTTTCTTTGCTACTGTACAATTGAGGCTCTTTGGAAATAAGCTCGCAGAAATGATCATGGAAGTTGTTAGCGCAAATGGTATGCTGTAATTTCAGATGCAAGAGCTGACTGAGCCAGAGTTGCTGTTTACCAGGGGTCATACTTAAAAACAATAGAAATAATAGTACTTAATGACACTTTTTTAGGTCTCATATGTTCCCATGGAATTTGAGATTTTTCTTTACACCTTGAATTGAGTTCACACTTTGTTCTTTTTGATTTTTCTCAAGTTAAAGTGAAGTGTGGTCATGACATCTGGTGTATGTTATATTAGAATAATTCGGTTGCATGTCGAGTGTCACATTACACTACTTGAAGAGGACAGCAGGTGTCTGAAGGAGAAAATAAACTTTTAATTTCAAATGAGAGGATGTGATAGTTTGAAAGAATATTTTAAAAGACTGCTTCTCAGGGCAGAGTTTAATTTTAACAATAAAATTTAATGAATGCTAGTGATAAGGGTGCCTGCTCTAAACTACTTTTTTTTTGGCAGGCAAACCTGTATCTGTTTCTTAGAAGACTTTTTTCACACTCCGTTCGATATAAAGATGTTTGCTATGTCTGAGTTCTTCACTCATAGCTTTTAATTTTCTGTGTACAAAATTACTGTCAGATGGTCATTTTGTCACAGTTTTGGACACGTAACTGTACATGATCAGAAGCAGGCTGTATGATGCTCTGACAGCTATCTTCTTATACACTTTTAAAGATTGTAAAAAATAAAATGTCTTACCAGGATACATGCATTGTATGCCAAAAGCTTCATAGTCTGACCACAGATAATTAAAAAAAATTATCACTTGACCCCAGACAAATGAGATGCTACCAGGCACAAAGATATTTAATATGCTGCTATATTATTAGATTTCTTATTAACCATTAACATTCTACAAATTAAATCTATTAATAGTGCATGACTTCATAGCCTTATTTGAAGTCTAGTTTCTCTATTCACTATCTTGTTTTTTTAAAGAATATATACGGGATGATACAGACATGGGTTCTGTATTTGTATTTCCTCTGAATACATGTCTCCTAATTCTTTCTTATCCAAATACACACATAGATAATGAAGTTCAACTTAATTTTTAAGTATAGGGTTATTACAATTTAGCTGGGTTAAACACCATTTTATCTCTAGTTCTCCTATTTCAAGAGAATCTTTAAATATTTTGTTAATGTGCAAGATGCTCTCCAGTTTATTTGGATCTTCCTTTAAATAAGTGTCAGAACTTGATACCAGTCTGGGATGTACTGGGAAGCAGAATGCAGTTGTAGGTGGAAAACCTCACTGTCTTGATTCTTGCCCTCCCAGTGATGTGGGAAACTGTCCAGCTGAAGCCTTTAGAGCCCGTCATCTTTTGTGTGCTTCATGTTATGATAGTTTTAATGGATATCAACCCACTGCTTTTACCATATGTGCTGATGGCATTCAAACTCACCTGCAGAGAATAAGTGCCTTTGGCACTGAGTAAAGAAGGGGGGAAAAAACTATATTAGATACTCAATGTGATACTGTCAGCTGAGAATAACTCACAGACGGGTTATAGAAGTGACAAATTGTGCCACTAAGACAGGCACATCGGGATTGGCTCTTGTAGGGCCAGCTTGACCCTAATGGGTTTCATGCTCAGAGCAATGTGAAATGGACTGTGCTACTTGCAGGTGCTATTCCAGTCTTCCCAGCAATCTGTCTTCCATGGAGCATGAACTACTAACGCCTTTCCTGGCATTACATCTGATCCAAAGAGTTTATTGCCTTAACTCAGCTGGTTATAGACTGGTTCCAGCAGAGTCAGTTAATGTCTGCACCAGTCTCTGCAGCACTGTGTAAAGTCAGAGCCAGTTTGGGCCAGGGCCAACTAAAATGCCATCCTGGAACCTGAAGGACGGGGAAGTGGGTGTGCGTGCCTGCCCAGCTCTGCATGGGACCAGCTAGAGCCTGATAAGGTCAAGGTTGAGTTGTGCTAATAAACTATGCCTAGCCAAAACTGCCTGCGTGTAGTCTTCTCTATCCAGAGAAGACTTAAGTGTTCTTCCCAGCTTCTTCTTGCTCCTTTTAGTCCAGCGGGCAAGGTGTATTAGCCTCGGTTATGCTGGAAGACAGAGAGTTTATAGAGCATAAAGCACAGAGCCAAGTCAATGTGTACTGGAGTCTGCGAGTGCATGTGATCCATATTTTCATTATGTTGTAGCCTGTCATCTATGGGTTTGTGTCTAGAGGTGATGCCTGTGTAAGATATTGTTGGCTTTCAGTGATGCAGTAGCCAATAAAGCCAAAGCTTTATTCTCTGCCATATAAAAATGATGCTATTAGAGTTAAAACGAACAAGCAAACCCCTTAATAGCCTAAAACTCAGAGAATGTTAGCAAGCTAATTATGTTTTCACAGGTTTATTCACATTTTCTATTTTTTGTTTTCTCTTTGGTTTTCACAATGAAAACAGACTAGCCAGTTTTACCTCCTCGCGCCTGCACAAGCACAAAGTGGCAATATTTAAGTTCTGAACAATATGAAGGAAGCATTCACATTGAGCAAAACTCTCTTTTTATTGGAATAAGAGGGGAAAAAAAATCCATTTTGTTTGTCTTGTCTGTTCATTGTTTTTTCTTCTGTCATACTAAAAGTGCTGTTCTAACTCATCAGTCTTGTTCAAACAAAATATTTTAAAAGTGCTTAATTTTAACTATGGGAATAGTGCTGTTGACTTGAAGGGAAGCTTTATTGAGACCTCATTATATAATTTTATTTTTAGAAGTGCATCTTTCAGTATGAATTTATGGTATTCCAGTGTATTCTAATAAGGACTCCACACGTTGCTGGCTTCCAGCTTGCCTCATTTAGATTTATTTATTACTTACAACTTAACGTAACAAAGAAATTATTTAGAAAATAATGAGTAGCAGTACTTTTCAGCCTTTTCTGGTTTGTGAATCCTTATGGGTGTGGATCCCTCGAGAAACTGCGTGTATGGAGGTTGTTAAGGAACATATATTAATTTGCTTTTTCTTTTTTACCTTTTATGGACCCTTTAGAAGCAGTTCACACATTGCTTCTTTAGGGGTGGAACAGCAAGTTGAAAGTCACTGAACTGAAGTGTTAAACTTTTTTGGGGGTTTGGTTTGGGCTTTTCTGTTATTTTTTCTCCATGAAGGCCAGGAATAATTTCATTTTAACCTATTTGTTCAACAACACTTACTTTTCTCAGATTCATACTGATCAGATTCTATACCTTCATGGTATATTTCCTTATCTTGTCCTTAGCTTGTTCATTAATACCTTGATGTAGACATCACCTTTTCCTCATATTTTTGTTTTCATCTATAAGCTGCAGGTTATAGATGGGATCCTGCAAGGGCAGAAGTCTGATTGCTGGTGGCATTCTACGGAGGCAGGAGGGCCTGCCTGTGTGAAACAGGAAAAGGATCAGATCATGGTTCCTACATTCCTATCACCTGCTTGTTTTAATCAGACGAAAATTAATTGTTTACTTCTTAGTATGTTATCTGTGGCCATAAATTCTAACTCTTGTCCTTTTAATTTTCATGACAAACTTTCAAAGACATTTTTTCCTTTTTTTTCCTTTTTTTTTTAATAACGTGACTTTAAAAGCTTTTGTATATTAGAAGAGCTTAAAGTCCATGTTTGTGGATTGTATGTATACATATTCCTGGCATTGTGTAAACATTTTCTTGCAGCAGAGAATTTCTTTTCAACTAGATTTTTGTTTGAAGAAGATACAGCTAATCCTCTCGCTACAAAATGCATCATGTTAAACTCCTAATTCAGAACTTAAATATTTACGCTACTTGTTCATTAAGTGCAAATAGTGACCGTTCTCAGCAGGGATCTTTAGTGAGATTGTCCATATAAGAAACTGCTCCCTACTACAGTGGAATTCATGGCAATAATGTGTGCGTTGATGAAAATGTTAACTACTTCCAGTGAAGGAAGAGCTGAATGAAAGGAAGTAGTCTTCAATGTACTTTTTCTTGGGAGCTTTTGAAATTACCAGCATTAATGGCTTGAGTTCTTACTGTTTTATGTATCAGACAGTCCATTTGTTTTGTTGGCTTTGTTTTGTGAGTATTTACCCTGTTAGAGAGTAAATATTTTGAATGGTGGTGTGTGAATCTCCTATGAATAATGACTGAAGACTTTTATATCTTAAGATTACAAATTGTCACTTGTGTAAGTTTTTGTTTTCTGTTACAGGTTGGGAACACCACAGTTATCTGTTGTATTAGAAGCAGTTGTGTACACTTCTTATAAAACCTCTTGTGTTTCAATCTAAATTTGCATGAGATGGGTGTGTGTGGATTTCCCTATAGTGATGTCTGTTTTCTTCAAACTTTACTTACAAGAGTTGAGTTAATAACTGACTGCTTTTACTTTTCAAAGGTACTGCAACAGCCACCTGCAGGTACTTGGCTTTATACCGAAAAAGGAGAGGAAGAAAAAGAATGATCCCATAGAGGAGGTAAAGGTCAGGCATCAGATGGATGCTATGGCCTTCAGTCTGACAGTGCCCACCCTGGCCTTGAAGATGCCCAATGGACTGGATGGGATGTCCCTCTCCCCTCCAGGGGCTAGGCTTCCTCTCCATTACCTGGAGGCAGAATTAGAAGACCCCTTTGCTTTCAACGAGGAGGATGATGACCTAAAGAAAGGGGCAACAGTGAGGAAAAAGTTGCAGAGCAAGTTGGCTCAAAACAGGCAGCGCCAGAGAGAGACAGAGATTTTAAAAGTTCGCCAAGAGCACTTTAGCCCCCTTCCTGCACCTTTGCAGCAGCAGCCTCTGCAGCAGCAGCACTCCCATCTGCCACCTTCATCAGCTTCGTTAAAGCCGACAGGGCTACCGCAGGGCGTAGTCTGCAAGTCACCTCAACCTCCGAACACCAGCCTACCAATGCAGGGAGTGGCACCCACCACACACACTATAGCACAAGCCCGGCAGTTGTCTAACAAGAGACCTCTGCCTCTCCTGCCACCCGCTAGGGCTCCTGTCACGGACCCTCCAAGGACTGATCGGGTCCTCATGAAAGCCACAGCCTTTTCTCCGCACTCGTCCTGCATGAGCCGGCTACAGAGACTGGTGAAACTGTGCACTCGAAAACAGCAGCTGGACACTGATCTGTTTCCACATTTAGGTGGGTAGATAGTAGATGCACTGCCTGCATATTTTTTAACCTGAAACCAAAAGACAAAAGAGGAATGTCTTCCTAGCCCTGTCCTGCATTCATGTGTGGTCCTTACAAAATAACCCTGAACTAGGTAATCTCTTGGTGTTTTCTTTAGCCCTGTTCTCTATGAAGAACCCATCGCATATGGTTTATGGCATTTTGGTTATTTATTCTTCTTAAGGTCCTGTTAACCATTTGAGAAATCAAACTGAGGTGTATAAAGCATTGCTTGGATGATACAGACATCATACAGAAGGTTTGCAACTTAAGTAGTAAAGGTGGCACAGCTGTACCTACCTACATGAATGGACAAGGTTAGATTGAACATTAAATATGTGACAAGTGCACATTATAATCATGTGACAAGTGCAAGTAGAAGTTTGGAGATTTGGCCCATTTTTCTGTGCAGATCCAAATTTCCAGTTGACTTGACTGGGAAAATTGGAACATAAGAGAATTTTTCTTCACTGGGCCTATTCTGGGGTCATACAGAATGTGAATGAAAAAAAGCAAAAGATTACTGCAGGAGGGCAGCACCGTTGCAGAAGGTAATTGGAGGATAGAGTCTTGTCCACATACCAGTGCAGGAATAGTCTCCTTACTTATTATATAGAAACTGTAATAATCAACTGCTGCTTCTGAAAATGTAAGTAAATATAACCAACTTGCTGCTATGGCAGTAGTGCTCTATAAAGCTTTAAAAAGGCAGCTGGCTTTGTGGTTTATTTGTCTGATTATGAATACAGATCTAGGTATGAATTATTATTATTATGAATACAGGCCTAGCTGGCCTTGTTGTCTCCTTCACCCTCCAAAGTTACCTTACTTTTCCACTTAGTTTTAGATTGTACTTTTCTAACAAGTGAAATACTGACAGAGAAAAGGGAAACAGGAGTCAGTGTGTGATATTTGAATGCCATTTATGATGTTTAAAAAAAAAAAAAAGACTTCAAATAAATCTGGACATTCTTCATATAACATCTTATTTAATTGCAAACATCTGTAATTTTTGCTATTTCAATTAACCTTTTTTTAATTTGCTGTTAAAATCTGCCCTTTGGCTCTCATGGGATAGCTTGACTATTTGTTCAGAAGATAATTAGCATCCCATAGCATGTTTCCAAAGGACGTTGTTCTTCAGAAAACCGCTTTGATGGTCGTACATATAATGCAGGTCTTTTGAGGAATGGCAACTCCAGAGGTACTTCTGAGTGTCACAGACCCCAATAGCTTAGAAAGTGACCTGCATTTCAAAGACTGTAGAAAGATCACTTTCTCTGTTTAATGTTTTACATTCTCAAGTGGTGAAGAGAATACATTTTCCTAAAAAAAGCATAGTAAAAAAACTTATTAGACCTATAAATGTACAGTTATGCAGATGCATACAGTTATGCAGATGCATAACTGTATGTATATGCAATTAGAACATTTTATATTTCGCAAAGTAACGGAATTCACATATTCATTATGTGAGAGTGGAAAATATATTTGTTTCTTATTCATAATATGCCTTAATATTAAAGACTAGTTATGCCGGTTCAGAGAATTTCAGGATTTCTTTTTTATGATAGAGTAGCTCTAGAGATGACTGCACAGAATCTTTAAAAAGGTGCAGCCAGTTTTATGTGTACCTACATCAGAGCCATGTAATTGGATATTGATGTAACTGCAGTCTTCAGTGTGAGTATAGCTGAATCTGGATTATATTTTATTCCTTCATTTCTGTTTCATTAGAAACAAAACAACACAACTTCTGATTTTATTTTTAAACTTTGGGTAAATAATTTGTTACATGGTATCAACCGTGGACATCTTTATCCAATGATTAAGTTGGATTCCTTTATGGAAGGGTGAGAGTAAAAAAACATTTAAGTTGAAAATATAATTCTGGCATTTTATCAAATGTCTTAAGATATCTTAATTTAGTTCAAATGCATATTTTAAAAACGGGAACGAAGAATAGAATTTTCAGGATGCTGAAGTTCCTGAAAAATAGGGTTTCTGATATTTTTGGTTTATGTTAAAGGTGTTGCTTCTAAATGATGAAGGCGCTCCTGGCAATTGTATTCCAAGTGTGTGTGTGTGTCTAACTCTGAAAGTAGGTGACCAAGTACTGATGCATTTCCCAAATTCAAAGCATCTGACTTCAGAATAATCTCAGATATAGTCGTTTAGTTTAGTTTTAGCAGAAATAAAGTGCTCCTTAACTCTATCCCAACTGCTGCTCCATTTTCAAGGAGCACACAAGAAAATGAAAAAGTAATAATGCTGGCTTGTAAATGCAGCTATGGGATATTATCCCACCTGGTGCAAGGAATTGGCAAGAGTTCCACTGGATGTGGGAGAGAGAAGGAAAAACTGCAAAAGATGGAGCTCCAGATAAAATGTTCCACCTGAGAACTTACTGGACTCAGTTTCTGGCTGTCCTGTTCAACGATTGTGTTTAGCTTGACTAACTGAGGCTGCTGGTGCATTACAATAAGTTGATCCTACTGCATCATCATTAAGCGAAAGCATGCTGCTTAGTGAAAGTGCAGGAGTACTTGCATCTCTCTCTTTAGCTCTCTTTTCATGCTAATGTATGCATTTGGCAGGCAGAGACTGAGCAGAGGAAGATCCTGTGTAGCTGTGTATCTATCTCTGTCCATGCTGCTCCGTCTTACGGTTTTCCTATTCTCCTCTGTTTTGGCACAGAGCAGGAGTCAGAATATAAACAGAAATGAAAGTGGCCTATTTAGATCATACAGTATTAAAAATTGCCAGGCAGTCAGTTCTTCGTGGCAGGGACTTCTCTCTTACCTTGTCTCTAAAGATTCCATGTGCTTGGTATGAAAGCTTGTGATATTTTCCTGTGGGTAAGAAAGCTGGTGATTTTTCTTCCAGTGCTTATGGGTAAAAAACCCGATAAGGATTTTAAAAGGAAAACTCAAATTTGACAAAAATCAGTGCATGCGATTTGCACACTGTAACTTTTCCTGTGTAGTTGAGAATATTATATGATGAAATTAGACAGAATTATGCTTGTGACTATACTACACATTCATCTTTTGTGCCATAGGTTGCTCAGAGACTTATATGAGGTGGATATACTTTTCATCCAGCTTTCACGTTTTCAATTCCCTTAGGGCTGGATTGGTCTGAAGACAGTGGAGAAGAGTTGGAGGATTCAGAGCAAACCTCCCCGTACCAGGTTGCATGGTCTATCCGAGAGACCCTCGGCTATGAGAGACATGAGTGAGTATGATTCTTTAGTATTCATGCTGGCCTTGATGGAATAATTCATGTAAATGTGAGCTTCACCTCAAGTGGAGTCAGTGGAACCTAAGCACTTGTTCAAGTGCTTTGCTGAAACAAAGGACTGTTTGAACTCATTTGTTTGTAAGAGCTATGAAACAGCTTGTTGCCTTCTGTCCCAGTTTCCGCCTAACTTAGAGACCTTTGAGCAGTCTGCTATCAGAAGGATGCATCAGGAAAGAATTTAAGCTTATTTGCCTAAATTTAATTGAGTTTAGTGGGATTTATTCATGAACTTGTGTGCCTTGCTGAGTAGAGGTATTTCCTGAATTAGAATCAAATAAAGGGAGTTGCTATTGGTTTCTTGTCTTTCCTACTATTTGTGAATAACTTTGTTAGTAAACTTGCTACATTTTACTCATTAATCCTTATGGTAATTGTGCAGGATGGTGTTTTAATGTGTTTTTTTAAAGGGCATGGCATTTCTTTTCACAATTAAGTGTTGAATAAATCTCTGTCAAATATTTGGGAGCATTGAAAGGAAGTGATGTGATTGAAGGGATAAGCAGAGCAGGTATTAGCTGCTGGTGCAGAAAGGCTTATGGTGTTCTCCATATACTGCTAAATCATGAATCTGAACTTACAGCAGGATACGATAATATATGTCTATTAATGTAAATTTTAAGGTGCAAAGTTAAAGCAAAGCATCCCAAGCATAGTATTGTACCGAAACTGAAGCATGTTGATAACAAAAGGAAATTGGGGTCTCAATAAATTTCGATTGTAATTTCTATAATGTGATTGTCTTTCATTATGCAACTGAACTTTTTGATACTACAACTCTCTCCCATTTGTTTAATTTTTAAATATCACAGTTAGAGTAATGATGTTAATGAAATGTTATTTTGTTGTTACATGGAAATTCTGAAACTTACCAGAACTTCCTACCATCTCTAAAGATTGTCCACAAAGTGAACAACAAAGCTATATCTCTGTCATCAGGACAGACACCAGGATACTAAATACTGAGAGCCTTCAGTGAGTCGAAGTGTAATAGCAGAGTATAGACTTTTCTTTTTTAAAAGAAAATTTTTTCTGTTATGAATGACCATTGTTTTTTAGGGCATCAGCAGTCAGAGAGAGAGTGAGCTTTCACAAACATTAGTTTTAACTTGAAAGGCAACTTCTAAATAAACTGTTTTGGGAAAACATGAACAGACTTTCAGACTTCTAGATCGTACATAATTTTCAAAGCAGATATATCTATTAAATAACTTCCCTTACACTCTTCTCTCTTTGACATTTGATCTGGTTCTTCCATAGATCCCTGTTTTTTTATCAACTTATAAAGGTCATCTCTGTGTGTTTTGTCTTCTATTTGTCTTAACTTCCTTTGGATTCTTCCTATTCTTTTCACATACTGAGAGAAAATAATACCTTGTCTTGACATTTTCTGTTCCATTCTAGCATTTTATGCACTTCGATTAAACACTGTCTTAACTAAATCATGACGGATAAATTTTTGTATGGTACTGGCTGCTTTTGTACTTCCATCAGCCTACCCAGTGTTAGCTCTTCAACAACTTTCCTAATTTTGTTTATGGATAAACATTGATACATTCACTCGATGTCAGCCTTCTAAAACTTTAATTCCTATTCTGCAAGCTTCTGTAGAGGTTTTTATTACTTGAAATGTTTCACTTTGACACTTTTGTAGTGTGGTCTGTCTGCTGCTGAAGATGAATTAGTTCAGACTATTTCTTGGGCGATTTGATTTGTCAAAATGACTCTGTCTTGCTAATCTGGTGGTGCAGACAGCTGGCTCCTAACTTAGTCAGCCAATGAGTTGTTATGACTCTGAATTTTGGAGGCTAATTTTGCCAGAAAACCAATGGGGATTGTTTCCCAAAACCTTTAGATTCTGAAATCACATACCTAAACCTATGGGAATTTACTTACTGTTTTTCATAGTAAAATTAAAGCTATTTTTTCTCTGTTCATTTCTGTCTGAGCTTGCGGTCCCTGTGTGAAAGGGATAACTCTCCACCAGCTAGCTGCATTCTGTCCTTTTCCATTTAACTCTGTGGAAGACCGCAGGAGGGATGCTTCTCAGAACAGATTAGTAAAAAAAAGAGAACAGTTACTTTCTGTGTTACTGGACAGCTTGTTCTCAGCATTTCTGGTTGTGTGATTGTGGGGGGAATACTTTAACTTTCTGTTGAACTTCTTGTGTGATACTCTAGCTGCTCTTAAACTCTCAAAAATTCACCAGGTAGGTTTAAAATTAATGTCTTAACAGTAATACATTTTTGAGTTCACTCAAAATTCATATTGTTGCAGTCATCTGTGGAAACAGGCCAAATGTTTGCTTTTATTATTCTGTCCTTTAATTTTGAAAAATGAGGTTCCTGTGGTCACAGGCTGCAGTGCTTCGAGGCAGGCACAAATGTTTGAGTTCAAATAGTAGCACAGGAGTTGGCACCGGGCGCAGGGCAGGCGGGCGGCTGGCAGGGAAAGCTGCTGGGGTGGGAGGAATTCCTTGCGGGAGCAGCAGTTCGGAGGGAAAGCAGGGGCTGTTCCCTGCTGCAGATTAGTGAAGCTTCCCCCCGGATGATTCGATTACTGGGTGTTATAGCTTAGAAAGTACTGGAAAACAAATGACTTGAAAACAAAGTAGTTTTTCACTTTCTACGCTGAAATATAGATAAAGTGAGCGTTTCAAGTAGCGAGTTTGAAAAGGGTGTGTGGGGATTGGAGTACCTCCTCATACCAGCTCACTCAAAGGAGCAAATATCTACACTGTATTGTCAAAGTTGGATTTAATGACTCCCAATCACTAGAAGAACTAAAAGGAAGAAGGGAAGGTTTTTCAAATCCCTCCTTACAGAGGGTTTTGAAGTATAGTTGCTGGTGTGTCTCAGAGTAGAGAGCACGTTCTCCTGCTTCCCTGATGGTGCCCGACTGCTTGCGCTACCCTTTTGCTCTTCCTTTCTGCTGCTTTGTGCTGCCTTTGTTTTCTTCATGAACACTTAGCAATAATTCCCCTGACGTTTACACATGACAATCGTAAAGGGAAGGGTTGGGAAGAAGCATTTTGGATTATCAAATGGTTTGTGTGCACTTTCAGAAATCTTTTAAAAAATGAAATGCCACACATTAAGTTGAACTTCAGAAGTTATATATGCAGCTTAAGAGAATAAACTAAACAGAAGTTGATAAACTTGTTTGTGAAAGAACAACAGTAAAAGTACCTTTTGGTTTCAGTACTTGCCTAGCGAAAGAAAAAAAAGGAGGTGTTATTGTGATATTTTTAGGTTTCTTTGAACATATAAATATGTTTTGGTTAATCTTACTGGCCTGGAAACAAAATTCTGAATAGGCTTTTAGAAACTGTTTGCCTCAAAATAAGCCCTTGTCCACTGCAGGCATGATTTCTTTCTACGTCTTGTATATATGTCTTCATCTACTTTTTAAAAATGTTCTCATAGACTGCAGCTCAAAATATTTTAACATAAAATGACTTTTTTCTGTCTATTTCAATGGGAGGGAAGTAAAAAGTCTCAAATATAGAGACATTTGCATTAAAAAACACTC
>NW_009220910.1:0-17297 GCF_000690835.1 Fulmarus glacialis | reverse complement strand
CACCCAAAAGAAACAATTTTTTCCCCTAAGGAATATTCCTGTCTTTTCTTAAAGTTAATTTGTAACTATATTTAAAATCAAATCAGTATGTCTGTAACTTTGTTTAAAAAACTTGTCCCAGAGCAGTAATGAAACATCTAAGACCTTAGACCTACCTATATCTAACTGATCCCATTCATGTATTCCTGTTTTCTATTAATACATTGGAAAAAGGAAAATCTATATTAAATAGCATACAATTAAATTTTTCTAAACTGGTTTTCCCAGTAGGCATTCTTTCCTAAGAGATCTTAAAAATGTATTTTCTTTTCATCTTCAATGTGAAAATATTTTAAACATTACAGATGTTAAATATTTTTAACAGGTTGTATTTGCTAAGCATTTAATTGCAGAGGTTAATTACTTGTAATTTATGCTTCTAGAAAATAATCTGTAATCTGTTTTAACAAACAAAATACATAGTGTGGTTAACTTTACATAAAACTTTATAAAAATGTGCATTTGTATCAAGGCAGTGTTTGCTCCTGCAGAGTTTTTGTGGGCAGCCTTAGTGGAGATGGATGCAGTCTCTTAAATTTAGCCTGCGTGTGAATGGAATAAGATTTTCCAGAAAGGAAAGTACGTCTTAGTCATATTGCCTTTCAGGGACAGCTATTCTGCCTGCATTTCTGGATCTTAATTTATTTAGTAAATATCATGGTGGGTATTTTGCATCTCTTCTATCATCAGCTAGTTGTGGTCCGCTTTGCTGTGCACAGGTTTGGGTGTCAGCTCATTCAATCTCACTGGCCGAGCTCTGCAGTCTGAACCTTGGGAGCTTTTGATTTGCTTCATTTGTTTGGACTTGTTTTCTTCCCCCTACCCTTCCTTTGTTTTACAGATAGGAAAGTTGGCAAAAAGTTTCTCTGTTCTATAAGGAAAAACTTAAAGGAAAAACTGAACAAAGTGCAAAGTCTGCTTTGCACGCTCTTTGTTGCTCCATGAACAAAAAAATCATTCTGCAAAGTAGTGCTTGTTGTGGAGGACTTGTGGGTAGCTTCATGGACCTTGTTGTTTTAACAAGTCCCAGTGATGATTTTATTATGTTTCATGATCTTTACTTCATTTAACTGAATGTGTTGACATGGTTTGATTGTCTTGTTGATATGTGCCTGGACATTCAGAAAGGCAAGATAAATGGGAAAAGGCAAAGAATCGGATCAGTCCTTCATCTGGTCAGTTTAGCCCTGGTCTGATTTTTCCCTCAGTACCTTTGGAGTTAAATGTGAATTACTTCTCCATGGCTGTACTGTAACTCAACTTTAACTCTGTAGCAAGGGGAAAGCAATATCAACTGCTAGCTGTGTGAGTGTATATTTTGGTTTAGGAAGGAAAACACCACCTGGCAGAGTAAGAGGAATTGGAAAAGGTCATCAGTTTTGGTACTTGTTAGAATTTGACCATCTTCTCCAGCATGACCTTTCTTCAATAAATTTCTGCTACATAGTTCCCCACCCTTGTCCTCTCCATTAATTGCACTTTGATTTAAGAGTTTGTCTCATTTGCTGAGACATTTACAGTAAATAAAGGTTAACAGTATAGATTTTTTTTTGAACAGCAGGCTCCAGACATTTAAATGTGTCAGACTTGATGATAAATTGATGTAATCTCTAATAATGACATACTAAGAAGGGTAAGTATCTTTAGAATTCAAAAGGGATCCTGCTCTTACCGTTTCTCAAACAACCCTGCCTGATTTCAGCCTTTGGATGTTTGTGGGGCTAGAAGATGGATGCCAACTTAACAATTCTATTAAAATGACAAATTAGCTTCCTTGGAAAAAAAAATACTGAAGGCCCATTTGTTTTTATTTTCCCTCCTTCAGGTCCGATGATGACAATGCAGATGACAGGAGTTCCAGGGTGACCAGACTTTGCACTTACTTTCAGCAGAAATACAAGCACCTCTGCCGCCTGGAGCGGGCAGAATCTCGTCAGAAGAAATGCCGGCATACACTCCGGAAAGCCTTGCTGCAGGCGGCCAGCAGAGAGCCGGAGCGTGCTGGGCAACTGATACAAGAACTCCGAAGAGCTACGCGTGCTCGTACCAGGTTAGACCTTCGTGACTGCAGTAACCTGGGGTCTGAACAGGGTGGAGATGGGCAGAGTATCCAGCAGCTGAAATGCTGAACTCTGAAACTGGTAGGCATGCACAAGGCAGAAAAACCATGACACATAAATGCCTGTCAGTGGAGTAAAATAAACATGGCATACAGTGTTTTCCATGATGACAGGCATTCTCCAGCTTTGTGTTTTAAAATGTGGATTGTTTGTTCAGCAGTATCTGGGCCTGATTTCTTAAATGTCACAAAAGAAGTTAGTGGCCTGCTAAAATTTATTCTTATTAATTAATCTATGTATTTTGGCTGCCTTCAAATATCTGGTACTTTACTAAGCCCAGTTCTTCAGAAGGTGTGCAGTCTGGTCTGTAGTTCACTGCTGCAATTCAGATTTCGTTTTTCAGACAGCTTTTTTTGAAAAGTCTGTACCTCCTCTTAATTCTCTTCCCAGCAAATCAAACTTAAGCTCACGCTTTTTGTTAGATTTAACTCAATCTAACATTAAATGAAACTTGGCAACAAAATAAATATCTTCTAACAACTCTGAAGGTTACCTTCTGTGGGAATTCTTTCTAGATAATGTCAACATCCCTCCAGCTCTCAGTGTATTGAGGGTTGGTTGATTCATATTTGTGCAGAAACAGAGTAAGTCTGAACCCTGGCGTTGTGTCTGGGGTACCAGCAGCATCCTTTTGCTGTTGTGGTTTTGCTTTACAGGATGTGTGACTGTAGGGGGTAGGGGGGGCTAACATGAGAGGCAGGCTGGAGCAGGGTACTGAGAATATATTCTGGTTATGAGATGCTTTTGTTCCTGGACAGTGGGCTGTGGTTCATGACAGTTAGAGGGTTTATTGCTGGGGAGGTGGAGTGATGCTGAATAGCTGCTCAGAGGTGTAATGTGGAGGTACATTACTAGCTTACAAAGTTGTGTAAATGTCTCCAAACTTAAACTTTTTTCCATTATTTTTGCCTTTTATTACGCAAAAAAGGTGACATTGTTTTGGGTAGACTGGCAAAGCCAGGTATGCCTGTCATCACTGCTCTGGTTAATTTAAATAAACACAGAGTCTTTTCAGTTACGAAATTTTTCACAGGAGTAATATTGCTAACTAAAACTTTGCTCAGTCAAAGTGCAGTTGATGACAGAAATGGCCGAAGGAAAACAGTCAGGTTACAGACAGCTTTTTGTCAACCTAGAAAACAACGTGTACAGAGGTGAAATTCAGCCCTGGAATCGCCAGCTTTATCTACATGAAGGTGACAAATGCCTTGAGAGCAGGCTAACACCGAGCGAGCTGTGTAACGCTTGCAGTACTCATCCACACTGCTGTCTGGTCGCCTGCTTGCAGCTCAGGCTCAAAGCATTGAGGCTGTGCTGAGGAAGCGCTCAGCTCCGGGCACCTGCTGGTGGATTGGGCTGTAGCACGTTGATGAAGGAGAGCTTTTACTCATGTTGAGCACGCTCAGGCTCTGCCACTCCAGAGCTCAGTCTAAGTTTGTCTGAGCACGTGCTTGCATGTAAGCTCTGGGGATGCTCGGCATGTTTTGATTTACGGACAGGCTTGGAAGTGCACTTGACTGCCCATGTAGGCATACCCAATACATTGTATTCTAAAGATTGACCTCATTTTAAGGGTCACCTGTGTTGACACTCACCTACTGCTGTCCTTGGCTCTGTTGCAGGGTGTGGTAATATTTACATGGTAGTAGCACACAGCACCTCTCGTTACAATTAAGGCCCTGTGAAATAAACAATAATCCTGTTACTGCAGTCACACCTTCACCTGTCATTGACATCTATTCTGTATCCCTGTGTAGAGTCTGGTAGTAGTGTGCACCCGTCTGGATCATGACACACACACGTGTGTTATAATTTTTCATCCTCCTGTGCCACATTCAGTGCAATAGTTGTGCTAAGTAACCACCTGAGACTAGGTTTTTGTCTCTAAACTCTTTTCTGCCTTTTTTTCAGCACAAGCCAAGCGAGTCAGGGAGATGCAGAACCAACAACCTGTAGTGGGACTTCGAAGGGAGAACAGTGCACTAACAAGGCCCTTCCATTCACCAGGCATTGTTTTCAGCGTATCCTCTTAACTCTGTTTGGGAGTGGCATTCAGGCGTGGAAGCTGTTCTGTTTTAAGGGGTTTTGTTTGTTTGTTGGGTTTTTGCATTGACAAATTATGTTTTCACAAAGAAATACCTGTTTGTTAGTGTCTTATCAACTACTTTGCTTTTAATTTGTCTGTGTGATTTGGATGTATAGACAGTGAAGATAAGTAGTTTGCCACTGGTATCTATCGTAGTCACATTGTTTTACTTTGTAAGCTGTATTTAGTAGGTGCAAGAAGCCTTTACAAAGATGATCATCTTTCACAGATGACTTGGTAGAAACTACATGGCTTTCAGCCTCATGGCTTTCATACAGTTCTTGGTAGGTAGACTAACTACCTATGAAGGGTTTATGGGAACAAGTTTTTACACATAGTATAAAAAGACGGCTTACACTGACTAGAAAGATGGAAATCTGATACTTTGCATTGTTTAAAGAAGCAGAATAGAAGGATTCACAGAATCCAAATTCTAGATGAGGAAGAATTTCCGATGCTGGGGATTGTCAAGCAAAGCCTGAAAAGGATGTTAAGAGTCAATGCATGAAGGTTGCAGAAAGGAGGGAGCACATTAGATGTGAGGTTTGATTCTGAAGGCTATAAACAGGCAGACTTCTGACCTGGAATACTTAAGAATTCTGCAGACTTTGTCTTTTTTGGTTTTAGCTGAAGAATTGTTGGCGCTTTTGTTGGAGTGACTCCTTTTGTTCGAACTCTTGGTTTTGGTATTTTAACTAACTAGTGCTGGTCTGTTCCAGACTGCAGCACCTTTTCAATCTTTTTGGTTTGCAGATGCCTTGTTTTTCTTGGTTGATTTTTACAGGCCCCTTAAAAGTAGTCTGCAGAGCAGTTCAAAACCTCTCTATGAGAGAGCATCATGGTGTGCAGCTGTGTTTGGGATTTGCCTCATGATTCTTTTATTTTTTACTTTTTTAAAGTTTAAGTGATCTTGCTTGTTGTTGTGCGTAGAGCAGAGAAGTCAAGACTAGTGATTTTGCATTTGTGCCTATTTTTTCCCTCTGCACTTTCTTCTCAAGGGAAACAGTCTCTCCTAAAATGAGCAGGCTCTTGGTTCTGACCCATCCGTCCAAGTTTGCCATCTGGACTGTTCTGCAGGTTTTTCGTTTTCTTTGTCCTTTCTTTTGTGTTTTCACATTTTCTGAACATACATAGTGATGTTGAGGTCTGAGAACTGTTCAAGATGGAAGGAGTGCTTCTAATGTTGTTTGAAAAAACACAGTGAAATATCTGTTTGATTTGCTCTAAGTCTGGAAACGTTTTCACTCCTGCAGGGGATTTTTCTGAAGGAAATCTCAGCAAGCTTACGTTTGGATTTACTTGACCTTTCTGTCTGATTGCACATCTTTTTTTCAGAGGAGCAGGAAGGATCTTGAAACTTCTTTGTCTGTGCTCTAAGATAAATGCCAAGAATGTACCTTAAAAGATTGAATTAAGAAATACTCTTTCTTTAATGTTTCAGTATGGATTGTCATTAGTCTGTAAGGAAATAGTCCTGTTGACTACACTGTTCCAACTGCTACTATTGATCTATTGATTAAGACTCCAGGAAAAGGCTTCTTTTTGCTAAGAACTCATTAGTGAAATGGCTGCTTCCATAAAACTATCTCAATATATAATAAAATCATTAGAGATTCTGCATGAATGCAGTTTTTCACTTTAAAAGTTGGGTTTGAGCCTTACCCAGCTTTGAACTTGAATAACAAAGTTAAGGTACTCATTAAAACTAGCATCTATGGACAGGTAGAGTTGAAGGCTCTGATCTTCATCAGTTTGATAAATCAAAGGGCATTCCTCCATTGTTGCCTCATGTGTTATTCCTGATGCAGAAATGCACAGATATCTTATTGAACCGTTCTCAGCAGCTCTTCTCAAGTTGCACAGCCAAGTTTGCGGATGGTCAACAGTGCTCTGTGCCAGTTTTTGACATTACACATCAGACACCTCTGTGCGAAGAACATGCCAAAAAAATGGTAAGTACAAAGCCAAAACTGTAATTATTTGTGTATTAGGATGATCAGGAGTTTTCAGCCCCAGTCTTTCTATGAACTCTTGCTTGACAACTAGCAAGTTTATGGACTTAAGAGCTCGTTTCCTTGTATTTTTCTTAAGGAGGTAAAACATGCCAAACATTCCCAATTAGTATAAAGTATGTTGTGAAAATCTTTTACGTACTTTTGAATATATAATAAAGTGTGCATGAGAATATCCTTCACTGGAAGAAAATTTGATTCCTCTCTTAAATCAAGAAATAGAAAATCATTGTGGGAGATCCTGTGGTCATTTTATTTGGGCTTACTCCTGGCCCTTGGATCTGAATATAGTATGAATGTGGTATGGTAAGAACACTGCATCTCAAACAGTCTCAGTACATGGGGCCCAAAATATTTTCTAGCGGAAGTGTAGACAGCAATTACAAGCATACAAATAATGGTTTTGCTACTTTATTTACATTTTGCTGACTATTAGAATTTATCTTTAACCTCCTTCAGGGATCCGTGGATCCCAGAGGAAAAGCAGTGGCCTACTACAAGTTGAGAGAATACAGAAATTAAGATGATGTCCTCTGCTCTCCTTTTATGCCTCCCATCTTCCAGAACAAAACTTTTAGGATAATTCACAAACCCACTTCTGTCTTGCCCTTCCTTCAAGGCATTAGGCGTATTAATTCCGTTTCCTCAGTGCTGTCCCTCTTTTACAGCACTGGGCACTTGAGGATGCTGGCTTCAGCTGCTGCCCACTGTCCCCATTATTACCACCTCACAACAGTGTTCTCTCTTTAATACTTACAGGAATGCTGCCAGAAGTTACAGTTTTGCACTGATTTAGTTAGGGTTTGCTATGATGATTTTTAAAGTGATACTGCACGATCTCCTATTTAGCATACTTCATAATTTGGTCTGTGTGATTTTTGCCATTGGGACCAATGAGGAAGGAAACAGCTTAATTTTTGTAACCTTGCCTGGGTGTAAGTTAGCAGTCTCTCTTGCATTATTACATGTGAATGTCTGTGGAATGACTGGGGGGAAAAAAGCAAGGAAGGTAATACTTGTTCTTAATATGCTCCCATTGCTATTGTTTTATTCCCAAAGGACAATTTCTTGAGAGGGGACAGCTCCCGTAAAGTTCAGCACCAGCAGCAGAGGAAACCCAGGAAAAAAACGAAGCCACCTGCGCTTACCAAAAAACACAAGAAGAAGAGAAGGCGAGGCCCACGCCGGCCTCAGAAACCCATTCCTCCTGCAGTGCCCCAAGGGAACCTCACCATGCCCACCAGTGTCTCACTGCCAGTAGAGATGCCCCACATACGGTCAGTGGTAGCCCTGTCCCGCTGCTAGCTTGCATGTTGTCAATGAGCACTGTAGAAAGGTTTGACGTTGCTGTGCGTATCAGCATCTGGAGTGGGGCTAGAAATTGCATCTCCATGTGACTGTTGAAAAAAAACCTTAGAGTGGGTTATTTTAGATTTGACCAGTTATTGAGTTTGATGGATAAAATGTCTTGCTCCTCATGCCCATCTTATGTATTTAATCAATAGGCTAAGTGTAAGCTTTCTAAAGAAACTTTCTAAAAGCATTTTTTTCCTAGATGATGGGGGAAGAAAAAAAAGGTGTGGGGAAACACCCATATGGATATGCATTCATAGTTGTTGTTTGGAGGAATCGGAGTTGGATACCGTGGACTAACGGTACTTTCTGTCCAGGAGCCCCTCCACACCTGAGCTGAGTGCTGATGAGCTGCCTGATGATATCGCCAACGAAATCACAGACATTCCACATGACTTGGAATTGAATCAGGAGGACTTCTCTGATGTCCTGCCACGGCTGCCCGATGACTTGCAAGATTTTGATTTCTTTGAAGGTACCATTTTATTTTATTTTATGCTAACATGAACACAGTCAGTGAACTGAAGAAGTGAGTGTTTCTGAAATGCATTTTGAGGGGTTGCTTGCTTTCCTACAGAGGTAATAACTTCTAGACAAGGAAGCGTGCATTTGCTCTATTATTTGTTTGTGAGCTCTGAAGTAAAGCAGACTTGAAGAAGACTGATGTGTGTAGTTCTCTGCTTGCTCATAATTACTGCTCTGAAAATCCTAATTGATTTAGTATTTTAATAATTCATTTTACATTTTTACTGCCTGTCAGTGTTGCCGCTGAGTATTCTCAGTAATGGCATCTTTCTGCCATCGAGTGGGGCTGGAATCACAATCAATGTTGGCCTTTGATAAAAGGAGAAGAGAGTGAGAATAAAATCTTTAAATACATTTTTGAAACTAGCTTTTGATCAGAACTCTGCCTGAATTTCTGGATTCTAAAGCTCAGTACCTATCACAGATAACAAAGAAATGAGAACAGCCCGGAATTGGGGTATGTGATTTCTTTGGTCGTTTTCTGGTATGACATGACATCAGTCTGTGTTTGAGTTGAAATTAACCTAAATTATACTGACTGTGTAAATTTTAGGTCCAGGCTGTAATGCGGTAAGTAGAAGGAAGTTTGTGGACTATTTGTGTTATTGCAGCATTGAAGAAAATCTTATTTAAGCATTTTTACTTTAAGTCTAGTGAGTTTGGGAGGCATCTTGTATTGTAGTATGTGGAAGAGGAGGGCAGAGAGAAGGAATTCCATTGACGAGGAAGGTGTAATTTCTCGTTTTTCTTACCTTGCGTACCTAGTGAACACTGGTGAAGGAAATTTTCTGTGTACTGCAAGCCATTCTGGAAGGTTATCATACACTGCAGCTCTGTACTGAACTGTCTGTACATCTGCATCCTTAGAGTGCCAGTGCCGGGCTCACCTGAGAGGAGCGCGCTAACTTCTGGTGTCCCTGTTTCTGCAGGTAAAAATGGAGATCTCCTTCCGACTACAGAAGAGGCTGAAGAACTGGAACGGGCCCTACAGGCTGTAACTTCTCTTGAGTGCCTGAGTACCATTGGAGTACTTACACAGACAGATGGTGTGCCAGTTCAGGAGCTGTCAGATAGAGGGATAGGGGTGTTCTCTACAGGTGCTGGAGCTCCAGGAATGCAGTCCTTGAGTCGAGAGGTTAACACGGATCTGGGGGAGCTGTTGAATGGGCGTATAGTACATGATAATTTCTCCGGTCTGGAGCTGGATGAGAACTTGCTCCGTTCTGCTACCTTGTCCAACCCACCTACGCCCCTGGCAGGGCAGATCCAGGGGCAATTCTCAGCCCCAGCCAACGTCGGCCTTACTTCTGCCACTCTCATAAGCCAGAGTGGCCTTGGGGAGAGAGCCTTCCCAGGACAGTTTCATGGACTTCATGATGGCAGCCATGCCTCCCAGAGGCCCCACCCTGCCCAGCTGCTGAGCAAGGCAGATGACCTGATCACCTCACGACAGCAATACAGCAGTGACCATTCACACTCCTCACCCCATGGAAGCCATTATGATAGTGAGCATGTGCCGTCTCCCTACAGTGACCATATCACATCCCCTCACACCACATCCTTTTCTGGTGATAACTTGGCAGCTACCTTCTCAGCAGAGATGCCCATGATGGCACAGCACTTGCTCCCAACTCAGCTGGATGTGCCACTTAGCGGGGTGGTCAACCCCAGAACTCACTGGGGAAATCTTCCTGTCAATCTTGGGGACCCCTCTCCGTTTAGCAACCTTCTTGGTGCAGATGGACACCTCCTGTCCACCTCCCTGTCCACACCACCTACCACCTCGCACTCAGAGACCACACAGCCTGCCTTCGCCACTGTGACCCCCAACAGCTCCAGTGTGCTTCCGGGGTTACCGCAGACCAGTTTTAGTGGCATGGGTCCTGCCTCCGCTGAACTCATGGCCTCCACCTCCCCTAAACAACAGCTCCCTCAGTTCAGCGCAGCCTTCGGGCACCAGCTGAGCTCCCACAGTGGCATCCCCAAGGACCTGCAGCCCAGCCACAGCTCCATAGCTCCTCCCACGGGCTTCGCAGTGACCGGTGCCACCGCTACCAGTACCAATAACGCATCCGCGCCCTTCACCACCTCCAACTGAGCTTGTCTGCCTGGCTCTGTGCAGGTAGATGGGGGACCTGTGTTTTCTATCTTTCCTTTTTTCCTTTTTCTTTATTTTTTTCTGTCCTCCCTTCCCTTTTTTTTAAGAGGGGGTTGAGAAGTAAACCCCCGCTTCAGTACTGACCAGGGTTAGCCCTCTGTGAACCTTGCTGTAGCGTTCACATGTGCTTGTTATGCACCGGTGCTCATTTATTGCAGGCAGGTTCACCGTTCCCCAATAATTCCTTAAGGATACAGCACAGTTACTGGATGTAATTGATCTTAGCAGTAAGACCTACAAATGGGAAGATACCTCAGATTACTGATGCATGTTACTGTTTCCTAGGGTTCGGATCAGTGCTTGCTATCCCATTAGCATCTGGTAGAAAGTTTTCCAGTGGGCAGAAGTCTCTTGATTTTTTTTTTTTTTTAATTTACTTTTTTTCCAAAGGTAGCATCTGACATGGAAAACTTGGCTGCACGCATTGATTTGAGAATGGTGCACTGAAGTCCTAAATCAAGATCATGGTTCAAGGATGAGTTTGGCAGTTTCTTAAAATAGTCTCTTGACCTCCTCTGTGTGCGCGTGTGTGTTTGGGGTGCAGGGAGCAGCAGTTCCTTTTCTTCTTTTGGTGAAGAAGTGGGAGTTGTCCCCTTCCAGAACTGGTCACTGTTCTTACTGCATGCTGATTTTTGGTTTTTTATTATGATGATTTTTAATTCATTGAGCAGCAAGGGGATCAGTTGACTGGTTGCCCAGAATCTGAAGGCTGATATGAAGTTAGCCCAGGGAAAAAAAGAAAGAAAAACAGCAGGATTGAAATACATCATGGATTAGTGAAGATTCCTGTGCAGAAATTCCCTCCCTTGCTGAATTACTGTGGCCTTGTAGCATTGATGATTTGCCTTTTCAAGTGTGGCTTTGTCCAGAACTCCTTGTCTGACAGGCTGACAGGTATTTCCCAGCTGAAACTGGAAGAATTTGGTTGGTATTGTGCCCATCTACACAAGTCTAGGTCAGACCCTTTGGTAAGTTTCAAATGGATGCATTTCTCAAATTATGTCTAGCTACTGAGACTTTCTTGCATAGCTTTTTCCCCCCTGGGAGCCATGTATTTTTTTCGACACCTGTAGGGTTTGATGATCTGTATGTGAAGCTGAATGTAAGTAAGGAACTAGCAGGTACCTATCAGCAATCATGGCTACCCAAAAGAGAAATCACTAAAGCAAAATAGAGAGATAAGAACTCCTTCTGTCTGCAGGACAGTTTTGCTTTTATTGCCCACCTGCTAAAGGTAGTATTCAGACTCTTTGGTAGTAATTTCAGTTCTTAAAAAAAGGAGTCCACTAGCTTTTAGACTTTTTAAAATTTTATTTTATGTTTTTTAATCGAAGAGATAACAGCAGCAGAAATTCTGAGGTGTTTACTTGCATCTCTATCAGGAAGGGAAAAAAGGAATTTGCTTGTGACTTTATAGGGCTCAAACTTGCTACTGTACTCTGACTTTGACTGTAAAAGTAGCTCCTACTTAATATAACAAGTCTCTACTCTTCTTCATTTGTTTCTGAGATGCAGATGAGAGAGAATAGAAAATCCCACATTTCAGTCTCTTACTGTAGAAGACAGATTTCATTCTACCTTACAGTAAAACGTCCTACCTGCATGAATTCTAGTCTAATTCAGGAAATTAAGAAATACCAAGCACATGTAATAGGGAGGCCTACTAAATTGTTTGAGCAAGGGATCATTGAATGAAGTTTAGTTGCTATAGAAATTCATTTTGTTAGCAGTCAGGCCCACACCAAAATCTCTGACCCAAACCTCTCCTTCCATCTTGCTAAGGAACAGAATTTAAATGGGATAGGTCTTGTGTCTTCGTACTATCGTAGCAATCATACTATCCCTCTTTTCTTGAAAGATTTGTTCTCCTTAAATATAAAGGAGTATGGATGATGCATATGTCCTTTTCTGAAATTGCAAGTGTATGTGGGTGGAGGAAACAAAAAATTATTTTCATGCTTCTGTTGTTATGAAGTCCTTATTTCATACTTGCTAAAATAGATCTTAATAATATAAGCCGAGTATTTTTAAGTGGTGATTTAAATATGTTTGTAACATTTAAATGTTTTTAAATCATGTAAAAAGTTGAATTGAAGCCTATGAAACCCTGCTTGTGATTGTCCTGCTGATTGAGGAATGCCCAGTGGTATTGTGAAATGAGGCAAATCTGACAAGGCATTTATTTATTTTTGTATTATGTTCCCCATACTTTGTTGAGGAGACAACTGTTTGATTTGCAAATGATTTTCGTTGTGTCCGTATACCTTCTTCAATGTGTTCGGATGACTGGCTGAAAAAGAGTGGAGAACTAGTATACCAAATGGTTAATTCTTTAATCTGCTTGTGTATTCATGTCATTTTAGAGGATGTTAATTTCTGTAAATTGGTTTCAGGACTTTGGTCTTGAAATTGTTCTTATGCCCATCAAACTCTTTAATGAAGCTGCAGCTAGCGCAGAGTATATTTGCCCCACATCACATTTCTCTTTCTTAGGAAATGCCGAGGGGGGAAGGGAGGAGAGGAACTGAGAGCCAAGTTCTGCTTGCTCGCATTGGTATAAATTATGGAGGAGCTCTTTGGTCTTAAGGTCACTGTGAGTTTGTACTGGTCTAACTCAGAGCAGAACCCAGCTCCTAATCTGAGCATTGATTTAGACAGGGAATTTCAAAAGCTGTCAAAGCGATGCATGTCCATAATTCCCATTTGAAATCAATGGCTGTTATGTACCTGCATTCCTTTAAGGCAGCCTAGGATATCAACTCTCTTCCCCTGCTTAGACTTCAATTTTTGTATATCCCTTGATGACTCTTCCCTGAAAAGTGACTACATAACATTTTTCAATGAGCAAACTAAGTTTGCAATAAAGCTGCACTTTTAAAAATAAACTTCGGTTTGTATACATTTGAAATAGGAATCCCTCTGTCCTGTCTGACACAGAGTTCTGAAGTGGGCCACCACTCTTGCCTTTTCCTGGTTCACCTCCCGGTTTTTCACTGCCGCCGATTTCATGGTTACAGCCTACCAAGCAGTTACGGGTCTTGGTCTTAGCTTTACAAGGTGGATCATTCCAGATGGGCTTCTACACCCACACAACCTGTTGACTTCAGTGAATCAGAGTCTTACTGTTGGATGTGAGAGGTCCAATCTGAGAGGTATGTGCAGCCAGAGATGTTTCACACCTCTTCCTCTGGGAAATACTGCAGGTCTGGTTAAGGTAGTCCTCAAGGCTGTTATTTATGTGGTTCCCGAGTAGAATCCATGCTCTCTCGCAAAGGTTTTTGAGTATCATCTCCTCGTATAGCAATTAGCACTCTAATCACCCTTTCACCAAAGAGCCAGTGTAGCAATTTCAGTCCATTGATTTGAGATGGTCAATACCTGTCGTGCCCTTTACGTGTTAACAAATGAAATAAAGCTAGTTGAACCTAAAAGTTAATTTCTTTACATAAGATTGGAGTTTTAAAGAATTGAAAAAAAATTAGACTTAGAATAAAATACCAGCAACATAATTTTTGGTAATAATAGCACCTCAATTAGTCTTTGTACAAAAGTACTTAACACAAGATGAACTTTGACAGTGTACAGAGGCTCATCAGGAACAGCCTCATGCTGGCCTGGTGTGTAAGACATTCTGTAAGGCACTCTTTGATATTTCCTTTCACTTAGGAAGACTTTATGCCAACTTTGAGGGGAGCCATATGCACTTAGATACCTCAAAGTTGATTTGTTCTTTGGCCTTGTAATTACTATGATACAAGAAGATGCAATAAGATGGAAAAGATGCATCATTTTGTGTCCTCCTGCCTTCCAGTTCCTCCAGGTTCTTGCTTAGTTCCCTTCTCGTTAGTGGCATGCTTCTCTCTATGGTTGGGCATAAAGGCTTTAAATCGATAATGCTGAGAGGTAGCACAGTTGCAGGTCTGCCTCAGACATTATGGAGAAGACGGCAACAGCTAGATTTCCCACTTCATTCAGCAGGTTAGTGAAATGAGGATTTGCAGTTCTCATTTGGAAAGCATTGGAAGGCTCCAAGAAGCTTATCGCCTGCTAGGCAAAAATCAGAAGTGGTATTGGAAGTACAAATGAAGGAAAAAAATGTCCAAGGAGAGTCATCCATAATAGCAAAGAGAAGCTAAGGGAAGTGGCTTTTTTTTTTTTTTTTTTTTTTTTTTTTTTAAGAGGGAGATGGGTATTAGTTGAAAAATTGGGAAGTTCTGTTGTGAGCTGTTAGGCACAGTGTGATGCCACTGGCTTCAGGGGCATGGCCAAGGCGAAGGCTCTAGGACTGAACCTGCAAACCAGTAGCCAAATTCAGTTTGAAACTTCATTTTGCTGTAACCACATCTAAATATAGTCTGGGATTGAATCTGCTTGCCAGGAAAGAAAAGTCTCAGGAAGGAGTACAGTAAACAGTGGACAGGTGTCTTCTCTGAGAAGCTGGCCCTGGTGGTTACATACGCGTGTTGTCAGTCTGCTGCTGAACTCCAGCTCTTCCCTGAGCTCCCGCAGCACTGCGGCTGCTGTGTTTCCCTGTAGGCATCGGCAGGGCTCCAGGGGTATTTCTCCCTGTCTTTGTGCTGCAGCGAGCTGAATCGACTGGTGAATTCTCCAACAGTATGAGCCTTTGGGCAGGGAGGAGGGAAAGATTTTTAGAAGAGCCAGGTTGCTGCAGTTGGATCTTTCAAGACTTGTGGGGCGCAGGGACGGTGGCAGGAGGTGCTTTCAGCAGACGAACAATAGAAAACTTACCTGCAGTGATCTTCTGCAGTGGGTGTCTGGGCAGCTTCCCTGGTGGGATGTTTCCTTTTGCTTTTGTATTTTTACCATTACATGTGAAGGAATCTCCTGTGCAGGCCTCTTGCAAGGTCCGGTGGTGGTGGAAGTACTAACTGAAGGAATAGTTATGGGCTAATGTGCTGACCAGATCTTCAGGTCTTTCTGATCTTCTGGTCACAAGGTCTTTCTGATCTTTTGGTAACATTTAACGATGGGGTGTTGTGGGCTGCTTCTCCTACCTCCTTTATTTCCTTCCTCTCTACATTCTTCGTCATTCTTTCTTTTATTCTCCCATTCTCAGATACTTCTCCAATGTAAGTAATGCCAACCGGTAAGTCTTCCATGGTCCTGAGTGAATCTGACTGTAAAATGAAAAGGAGGAGAGATTCCTGCAATTTGTAACATACATTTTGGATGCTAGAATGACAGTGCAATAGTATTTCTCAGATCAGTGAGTAAGATGATGTTTCACAGCACGCTAATATGTCATGAAATAGATGCTGAGGGTACAACATTGATCATGGGAGTGCACACGCTAGCAGTGAATGTGCAGGTGTTTTTAGCAAGAGTTTACCTTCTCACAGGTTCCTCTTCTTTTGAGAAGTGCATCAGTAGAAAGTCACGAAGAAAAATTTTAATTATTATTTTTAATACCTGCAAGCCCAAATAAAAGCAAGGGGGTTTGGTCGAAAAATCTACATTTGTGTTTACTAAACTTAAACTTGGACTTTAGGAGCGGTCTGGTCATGAGACACCTTAGCTCTATGAGGTAAAGTTTTGGTTTTGTTTTTAAAACTAGACAAAAACACTGTTGTTGGGAAAGGAAAGTTTGGTGGAGGAGAAGGAGTTACAGAAGATGTGTCTTAGAACAATTTTCTCTGTCATGTCTTCAGCCATTTTTAAAAAAAAACCAACAGTGACTGTTTTGGGAACTTTTCCTTTTGCTGTTCTGGTACTTCTCATGGTTGTTGGGTTCTTTGCTTTCCCCTGTTTTAGTCTGCTTTCACATACTCCTTCTCTGCCTACTATGGAATAAGGTAGTGGAAGCATGAATGAAGAAGGTGGGCTTGGCTGTAGATTGACAGCAGTAGTTGGAGAAGGCTTTCTGTCTCCTTGAAGTAAGTGTTGGCACCTTTTCAGTCTACGCTGGCTCATAGAATTAGGTTTGGAAGTGAATAGGGTGAAACTTGGGCTTTTGACCTTAAAACTGTACTTACTCCATGTGGAAAAATGCATTCTTCCTACTCCTTCCCCTTGCTAGTCCCCCAAGCACACACACAGTGAGATGTCCAGAGTACCAGCGTATTGACCGCATATGCGTGTTGAACTTGGTTCAGTAATGCTAATGTTTTACCTGCTTTCTGTCGTTGTCAGCTGGTGCCCACGGAGGTGAACTCTGGATAGGTAACGTTCCCAGATATCCTCTGGAAAACTTTAACTTTGGTGCAGATTGCTCTGATGTAGCTAACTGCGATGGCGTTGGCTTCTACTCTGGAGTGGACTGATTTACCCTGAAATGACTCTCTAACCTGCGTCTTAAATGGTCTAGTTGGTTCCGGTGCAAATAGATTCATTCTGAAGTGATGGACAGTTCGATTCTCATGCAAAATAGCTACATCCTACCAGAAGGGGTTGAACCAGTTTCTCTGAACAGTGATGACCTTCACTGTACAGTTTTGGGTATGTCTCAGGGATTCCTTGTGGAAATAAGGGCAGTTAACAAAAAAAAAAAAAAAAAAAAAAGTAAATAGTTTTAAACGTAAATAATAATTTAAGGTAGAGCGTCACCTAAGTGAGAGCGCAAGAAGGAGAAATCTTTGTTCAGTTTTATAGTCCATGGTGTCTGGCTTAGGGACTCTTTCTCTTCTCGGGGCTCTCATCTCAAGTTCAACATACAGAATCTTTTTCATCACGCTCAGCTTTAAACTTTTTATTTAAAGATACCCTTCCCCAATGAGCTTTCAGAATACTTATTGTAGATTTTAAGAGAAATGGTATATTAATTTATGCTATTAACATCACCTCATAAATTATAAGTTTTATACTAAAGCTGTATTGAGTGTAATGAATTATGTTGCATATGTGTTTTTAATAGCTATAAAATTATATACAAGCTTTTTTGGAAAAACAAACTAGTGAAGCACCTTTTTACACTGGATCTTTGCCGTGTCAAGGTGTACAGCTATTCTTTGCTACCTTGCAGATATCTATATCTATATATAGATATA
>NW_009220909.1:0-18397 GCF_000690835.1 Fulmarus glacialis | reverse complement strand
GGGGAGTTTACGGGGGGCAGGAGGTGTCCCCCGCCGCCGCCGTGCCCTGGCAGTGCGGGAGCGGCCTGAACCGCCCTGGGGTCTTCTCCTGCTCCCTGTCAAACTTCAGGCAGAGGAGAAACCCAACTTTTATTTGCTTCTGATTTAATCAGCACTGCCCTCAAATTAAAGGAGTGTTTTGCAAAAGCAAGGCCTTCAGGAAGAGGCAAATTTTGTACCGAAAAGAGCAAAAGGTTTTAAGTGCAATTCAACAGTGTGCCTCCATCCCTATTTACCCAGGGCATCGCCTGCTCTTTCACATCCAGCCAGTTTAAAAATGCTTTGGGAGACAAATATCCCTGTGTCCCCTGTGCCATCGGTGGGAGCAGACGGGCTCTTCCAGAAGCTCCAGTGTACTGAAACCGGTATCCCATGGCAAACTGGAGCTGCCTGGGAGCTACCCATCACTTCGGGCTCACTACAGGTGTTCGATTTACTCCTGGAACAGGAGCAAGACCAGGACTCGCAGCAAACGGTTAACCTGCACAGTGTTCCTCTTTCATCCAAATCAATTTCCTTCAAACATTGCGAACTTTGGGACAGCTGCATAATACAGGTTTTTATGTAAAAGAAATTGCTGAAAGATCTCTCGGCTTTGATGATTCCTACTGGCCCTGTTAGCCTACATTGACACCTGCGTAAAGGATTAAAACGGCAAATATCTAGAATTTCTACCTTCTCACTGAATGAGATTTGCCAGGTCTGTGTCAGGGGAAGGGCTGCACACATGGTTTCTTTGTAGATGCATAGAGAAACTACGATGCAATGGAATTTCACTTAAAAATATATCTATACATTGGACGCGTTTGGAGCCCGGCAGGCGTGCGGGTGCTGAGTGGGACCATGCTGCAGGTCCCGGCCCCACCGCTGCCCCCACAACTGCCCACCGAGGAGCTGGCTACTGATTGTCTGCAAACCTGGGGGGACCGCCACCCTGCAAAATCCTGTCCTGCAATGAAACACAAGGTAATTTGAACTATTTGAACTATTTTGTATCACAGTGAAAATGTATATGCCAGTAATCCCCCCAAACTACTGTATGAACTCCGTAAGCCTTGCACTTGAGCGTAAACCCAGTCTGTGATGTCCCCACTGTCTGTAAGACTCTGGGAAGCTGTGGATATGACGTTTTGGCAATACACGAGCCTCTGCTCATCCTGTCCAAACGCAAAAGGTGTTTCTTCCCATCCTCCGAGCCTTGCCAAGGGCACCTGGGTGAAGGCAGGCTCTGGGCAAAGACTGTGGGGATGCTGGGAGGGGGAGAACGGGTCACTTCTGTAATGGGGCCCATTGCAGGTGCAAGGCCACTGCCTGATCCGTGGGCAGACATGCTGTGCCCCCTCCTTCCTTACTTCTATAAATGGTTTTCTCCTTGATTAGTGGTCTGTCTCACCACTTCTGTTTCAATGGCCTCACTTAGAGCAGGGCTACAAATTTGCATCCCTACAGCCAGCTCAATGTCCTTAATTATATGTGTCTTTATATGTCTAAGGAAAATTTCTGGTTTGAAAATGGATGGAGAGAGAAAAGGTTTCTATATTTGTAGAGCTATGCATTTTTCCCATGTAGTATTTCCTGTAAAGACATCTGGGGCTGATTCTTATTTACGGTAAGGCTGCTTTACATGAATACAAAAGGGAGTTTGAAGCATGAATAATGGTGTCTTCTGCTAAAGCAGTGCTGGGGGACTGGCAGAAATGGGAAACCTCTGAGAGCCCCGATGTCCGAGTGCAATGGCCCTGTTCTGAGACACGGTCCTGGAACCACCACCACCCTCCCTGTATGGGATGCTTAGATGTGCTTCTCATGGAAGTCACATTTGTAACAGTGAAGGAGACATCTCGCTTATCCTGGTTTTGAGAGAGGGATAAAAGGGGAGACGCCCCCAAACCACAAACCAGTAGAAATTCCTTGCTGTAAAGTGTTTATTCATTGTTCATAACAGTATTCATTACAAGCTTCCTATTGTACTTGGCCCTTTGAGCCGTGTTTGACCATGCAAAAAGTATCACAATAAGATGTGGCTTAGAGTCTTGCCTACTGTTAGTGAAACATCATGTCCTTCTCAAACATGCCATGTTTCCCGGGCTTGCTTATAGTACCTGCACGCCTACTTTTTTCCTTTTAGTTTTTTCCATAAATAATCTGTGCAAAGGTCACCAGCCACAAACTGTTGCTATTTTCAAAATATCTGTAGTATTTGCCCTTTCTCCTTTCCAATAAGATTGAACTGTGAGGTTCTTGTAGGAAGCTTATCTAGACTGAAGAGGAAACATGACAAAGCCTACAGTTTTCTCCTTGCTTTTAATGCATCAGCCACAGTCTTTTCCATTTCCTCTTCTAAAACAAGGCTGGAAAAGTCATCAAGAAGATGCATTCATTCATTTAAAAAAGGTTGTAGAATCAGGAAATGAAATGGAAAAGTAATTTATGCTAGAAATTTTCTGGTGTTTTTTACTTTGTAGCATTCTGGGAGATGGTTCCTTTACTTTGTCACCAGTTCCGTTCTGTCCAAGTCCCAAGCCAGACATCAATATTTAACATGCTTTATAGATGTTTTAGTTGGATCATTTATTGCCCTTCTATTATGGACATAATATCCTAGCAAATGATGAAAAGTACCTGCTGGCTAAACGAAAATGCCAGATGCAAAGAATTTTTGTTCATTTACAAATGTATTGTAAAGAATGACAATACTTCGATTTTTCTTGTTAATGTCGCTTGTTGGCCAAAGAAGTGTTCCTGAGTAAGTCTGCTCCATGCCTTGTTACTAGATGAGCTGAAAAAAAAACCCAAAATGAAGACAACTGCCAGGGAATTCAGCAGGTCTGATTCTATTCTTCTCATTAGTGTAACTCTAGGATATCATCATGGAAATCAGTGCAGTCAGTGGAAAACAAATTTAAGTGAGGACAGAATTGATTGAATGTACGTGAGAAATATAAGCAGCTGAACCGAGTAGCGACTGTGCTCTCAACCACATTTGCCTTTGACTCTGGTGTCCAAAGGGACGTCATTGAACCAGCCTGCACACCCGGCTGAGCACTTGAGGCGCAGCAGGACTTGGTCCCACCCATGGCCACTCCTCTCTAGCTGCTGTCCCCTGCAGCTCAGAGGGGAGATCCCCATCCCAGGCAACCGCACTGTCAGGAGTGATCTGCAGGACTGGGAGACCCCTGTGCTGCTGAAGCCCTGCCAAAGCCTCTTTTCAAGGGTGGTCCCTCAGGCCCCAGAGCAAGTGCTGCATGTCTGGGGAAGGACTGCTGAGGGCAAAGCCATGCTGCGCAAGAGTCCAGGCTGCCTTGGAGCTGGTGGGCAGCCCAAGGGATTTGCCATTCCTTCTGCACCTGGGATCCCTTAGCACCCAGAATGAGGAAGGTGTGATGGTGACCTGAAACTATCCTAAACTTTTCTCCTCTTCCAGCTCTGGGAGTTCTCACTTTCCTAGAGGTAGATTATTCCTGTATGACAGTAATACTGACTAATCCTCTAAAATTCATTGAGCAATGGTATGAATCCCAGTACAACTATACTGGCAGTGTGTTCACCTGTAATGCAGCTGATCGACCTGTCCCACAGAGCAAGGCATGAACTGGCGTCCCCTGTCCAACTAACTATCCTGCCTCCTCTGCCCCGTTCATGTCAGCACAGCTTCCTGCCTTGGCCCTTCGGCCTCCGCCATCAGGACTGATGCTGTTGTAGCGCCCGTGTGCTTACTCCATTGCCATGAGGTTAGAAACCAGCAGTAAAAACGTGCTTCAGCATGGCTGCTTGGTGCTTGCATTGGTCAGGCCAAGTGAACTATGCGTGTTGGGGAAGATAACGTGGCCCTGCAGGCAGGACATGTGCCACTGAATTTGAAGAACTGCAATCCTGGTGGTGTTTTTAGACCTCCTTGCTGCTGACCTCTGTTACGCCGAGGATGGTGTGGCAACATGCTTTACCTGCAGACTGGCATTGAAAACAACCCACCAAAGCTGTTTCACCCAAAGTAGCTCATGATGCAGCAAGGTACGACAGGCTGATGCCTCAAGTTTTCCCATTTCTACTTTTATGTCAGCCTGATACAGTTCTGAATCTTTAAAGACTGAGGTATTTTGGTTACTGGTGGAGTTTTCTCCATGCTGTTTCCCATATGCAACTTTCATGTTCAGCGAAGGGAAGGTCCTGGTTCAGAGACTCCAGATGAGGAACAGGCAAAGGTTTTCTGTGGTGAAAACACAGCTCAGCCCAGAGGCTGCTGAGCGTGCAGTCCATCTGTCTCCAGATCTTCACATAAGGAAGCTGTAAAGCAGCCCTGACTGCAGGGCCCTGGTAGTAAACTGCCCATGCTTCATTCTCCCTGAGAAAGCAAACAGTGTCAGGTTCAGGGTGAGAAACCCTCTTTCTTCATAAAGAGATTGATGTCCTCCTAAGTACATGTGACATTGCTAACTTCCAAGTTAGGCATATATCTTCCAGATTTAAGAGGGTTTGGAGGTGTTTGTATAAAGCTATGGAGTCCATAAACTAACCTTTCAAAGGTTTGGGGCAAACATACTCTTACAATTTTCCTTTGTTTGCATGACAGGTCTGCAAAAAAGGCCTGAAAGGTTATTCCAGTACAGAGTAACACCTAACAGTGGAATTAACTGTTCTCTAAAGCAGTCACATTTAACATCTATAAAATCTTGTCTTAGTACCTGAAAAATCAAAGAAGGAGAAGTATCTTTTCAGTAAATATTCATATTTAGATGATCTCGGAGATCTTCCCAAAGAAGCTGTTTCAACAGCTAGCATTTTCATGCTAGGTTTTTTTCCCCCCTGGTTTCTTAGGATTTTTTTTTCCTAGTCCTGTCACAGGCACACAAATATTTCACCAAAATTGTCTGTGAATCTTCTTGCCCTGAAATGCATTCCGTTTTAGATGGTGTTGTGAGGCTGCTATTAACATATTGGCAGCTATTGCTTCAGTCATGATGGAACAAAGAAATGAAGAAGCAGTTACATCTCCTTGGTTTTATTGAGGTTAAATCCAAAACACAATCAGAAAACACTGACCCCTCACTCCCCTCATGGGCATTTGCTGGTTATTCTAAATATTTGTCCATGAAACTGCAAAAGAGCTGAGCCACGTCCCTGTGAGATGCCTCTGCAGAAAACAAGTTAAAATCCGTCTCTTTGAAAAGAACATCATAGACTGCAAGTTTTTCCTTGAACATTTGTATATGTGAAAGCAGTAGGTAGCTTTTTGCAGGTAGAAATACTGGAGAAAAGAGGATGTGTTTGCGCAGCTTGATTAAACTCCAAGTAGAACAGGATAATGTGTTTCAGGGTAGCTGCTTACAAGGAGCTGGAGCTGCTAATAAATCTGTAGCTTGAAGTATTTTATTGGCAGCTTACGGTGCTGGAATATTATCCCTGGAAGTATTTAAAGGACGTGTAGATGAGGCGCTTAGGGACATGGTTTAGTGGGCATGGTGGTGTTGGGTTGATGGTTGGACTCGATGATCTTAGAGATCTTTCCAACCTTAATGGTTCTCCGATTCTAATATTGTACGCAGTCCTTCGACCTGCATCTCCTGGCTGAGCTGCCGCAGAGGTTTGTCCGAGGGTGCCACCCGAGTCGGGGGCAGGCAGTGAACGTGGGGAGCGATGGCTATCTCTCCTGGCTCCTCGCTTGGAGAGGCAGCTGTGCACCCCACAGCAGCCGGCGCCCGGGGGCAGCCAGGCAGGGGCAGCACGTGGTGCCTCTGGCTCCACAGCATATCCAGGCTCCTCTCTGAGGCACCAAAACGTATAAGCTTTACTCTCCCATTGCATCTCCTAATCTATTTTGCGGTAGGCTTTTCTCTGGAAAGGAGAGTCTGAAATGAGCCAACTTAAAGCTGGTCCTTCATCATTGAAACAAGGGACTCATGAATATATCATGTTTAGGCAAAAAAGAAGCATTCCTCACCACTCTTCTTGAAGAGAAGACTTGCAAAGTATGAGCTATATTTCTGAGTATCATTCCAGAGCATGGCCTGACACGCTCTACTGAGAGACTAAAACCGATCTCCTAAAACTTACTTATCTGTAAGCACTTATTTTACTCTTTTACATACAAAACAGTATCCAGACAACACAAGCTGTCTGGTGGGAAATTTGTAAGTGATTTGCTATTCCTCTCTCACGGTGAATTCCTACCGTAGCACGTTCAGGGTTGCACAATTGCAAGCTAAAATAAAACTGAAAATATGACAAAGCGAAGCACACCAAAATAAACCCCTGGTGTGAGAGGTCATTACCTGTCATTGGGAAAGCAATTCAAGATTTTCATACAATTGGCCATAACATTTCCTGAGCTAAATTATGCTGTCACATAAAAGTAATTTAATAAATGTCAGAACATCTTGGGAAAACAGAAAAAAACCCCAAAACACATAAGTACAAGGGCAGGATAAAGCTATTGTATGAACTGTCATGACAACCAGCAAATGGAGAGCTGCTTCTAACACCTTGAAAGCATCTTGGGCAGCTATAATCTGTCCGGCTAAGCTGACTTAAATATGCTGGCTGGGGAAAGGGGAAGAAAGATTCCCCACCACCACCCCCCTCCCCCCCAATATGTTGGGGGGAAACAAATTTGTGTTAAAATGTTGTCATAGTTCCCTTTGAGTTAGCCATGGCGTATTTCAGCCTCTGAATGACACCATTGGATTGCATGTAAATTCAACAATTTTTATTAAAATTAGTATTTTTACTAAATTACTAAAAATTATTTTGCCCTTCTATTTTAAATCTCTATATGCAGTGCTATAGCCTGGTAAATATTTAAGAAACTTTAAGACAGATGGGTATGCAATATAGTTTAAGAATGGCCAGTGGGAGGGGAAAAAAAAATCCACATCATTAGAGTATGAAAAAGATGAAGACTATGCTTGCATACAACCAGGAGATAAAACACTGGATCGGTTTGCCAAAGAAACCTTTCCTGATTACGCTGAAATCTTTCATGAGAGGTTATCAAAGTACTCCAATAAGGCTATTGCATAAGGACCACATAATTTAAAAACAAAGGCACATACAAGATGCAGCTATATGAATTGCTGTTCAGATGTACAGCATTGTTTTGCTCCCATAATTACCTCTGTGTGTGTTCTTCCCCTTACAGGGAACACAGGAAAGCTCAGCTGCCGATGAAAGCAGAATACCAAACAAGATGCCAAATAATCTGGCTTTACAGCTTTCACGCCGAAAGAGGCACAAGGCACAGGGTCCAAGCTCCGCACAGGAGAAGTGAAATGCAAAAGAATGAGGTTCCTGGTCATTCCTGGGACACGGTCAGGAGGTGCAGCTGAGTTAAATGGGAAAGCTAAATGATTTCCTGTTAATAGACTATTCCTGGTTTTGTTTTAATTGCCATCAGGGTGTAGTATACCGCTGTTTGCAATTCTTTCAGACGCGTGAGCTCAGGCAGACAACAGCAAGCCTATGCTGTAGAGCCTAGTGCGGTGGTAGAAATGTCAATCCAAATAACTGAGAACTAAAAAAGTTATCATAACACAGCTGGTATTGTTTGGGAGGATAATTCATTCAGATTTATGCACTACAGGACAAAAAAGAAGCCCAATGCAATTTGAAGTGCCACCATCCATCAAGCTTTTTGCATTTACAGCACGTGGAACTACACAACAAGAGACTGGGAAGGAAGCAATCTTGTGTTAAGAAACTCCCTGCTACAGCACTATGGCAGAGAGAGAACACAGATGCAAGGTTGCAAAGGGCCAGACTCCGCTACGGTATATTTATCTGATATTATCACTGTGGAGACCGGTTCCTGGGGGAGATGAGGAAGCTACTAATTGAGATGAAACAAGACCATGAGTCTTGCATCCATGGAGAACCACAGTGTTACTGATCATGCCTAAGTGAAGTCAGCAATTCAGGGGAGGGACTGACAGCACAGCCAGCATCTATCTCCAGCTGCCAGACTTTCTTCAAGCTCTGAATATCCCTTGCAAAAAATGCATTTCTGAGAGCAAAAAGGGATCTGAATGGCCCAAAAAGCCATCGAGTTTCCAAGATGATCGCCATATATTATGGCAACTATCAGCATTTGTGACGTTTTGCATGCATTTGATACTCTGCTTAGAAATAACCGAGTGGTGCCGAGGGCTGGAGGACAACGCACCCCCTGCGCTGGGTGCGCTTCCCTCTGCAGCCAGCTCCTGGGTCTGTGGCCAGAAAGCACTGCAGGCTCCTGTTAGTGCCATGCATTTAGACCCTTAGGAAAACAAAATGGTTTGAATGATATAATTATGAGGGGTTTTTCTCTCTTACTTTCTTCTGGAAATGCAAGGTGGGAAGATCAGTTAATATTTTAGGCTACAGGAGGTAAATCGACAGAGGCGTGTATAGAGCGTGTAAGTTCAGAGTTGCTGCTCTTTAATGGACTGCAGTCACATACTGCAGCATGTGTATGTGTAATTGTCTCCCAAACTGGAGACTGAATCCTTAAAGGTTCCCTTGCTACACATTACTTCTCTAAACAAGAGACAGAAATATAACACAGTATTACCAAAGTAGATGATTCATTCTGATATGCCACTTAAAACACACCAAGGACATTAGCTACAGCTCAGCCAAAAACTTCCTGTCTGAAATAAACATTGATCTGATGGAGTCCTGCATTAATTTTTAAAACATAACAGCAGGAGGGAAGGGTTTTTCACTGCAAACTAGCTGCTTACACAATAGGAACAAGGTATATTTTGAATGCTTGCTGTTCTTTTTCTAAATAATTCTCCCCAGAAGCTGTATTTGCAGTGGTGAAGTTCAGAAGAGTTCTAAGGTTTTTAAGGCTCTTCTTTCAGAATAATTCAGTTTTCAGTAAATGGTCGGGAAAAACACATCCCGCTTTGCACATCGCGCATAAGATTGCAGAAATGTATTTTTAGGGTCATGAGCTAAATTACCATCTAGCTCAATTGATATTTCAGCTGTATTACATGCATTTGGTCTGAATGTAGCACATTGCTTATTTTTTGCCCTCAGATTAAGCATTGGCATTTATCCTACATGCATATAGCATGCAACCTATCCCTAACATCTGAATAAATCTTGGATTTTCAGTCATCTGGCATACTTGTAAGTTCTCCACATTTTTTATTACTTTGCTTACAACTAATTACTCTGGATACAGCACAGTCTATTTATGTGCTTTGTAAACATTCCCTCTTCCAAATGCTTTGTGGTATCATTTTCTTCAGTGTCTTTATGGAAGATTGTCAAATGAAGGAAGCAGCTGAACTGGAGAGGCATAGAAAAGAGTGGAAAATAAATCCTCTAACATCAACAAGGAAGTGATAGTCAGCGTTAGCAAATATTTCTGATAACTATTCTGTTAAATTATTTACAAATTTCGAGTAATATGTTACCTGCTGCTATGCAAAATGAAGATTTGCTTTTTTCCTGCCAGACTGCCATGCGAAGTAACTGCAGTGCATAAAATCCCTTTATTTTATGCAGCTTTCAAGCAGCTTTGGTGCTACTGGGATTCTTCCCAGTACTTGATGATGGCCTCCCAGCAGCGATCAGTCTTTTAGCGCTCCTGCAGGCAAAAGTATCCTCAAAAGTATCATTATATCATTAAGATAATAAAATGATCTTTTTTGCTTAGATGGATGCCTTTGTCCACATGGATTAATGTCCTACATGCAGAACTAGATGGGCACGCTTGCCTGGCTGTTGCTGGCACATGCAATTTCTTCCTGGCGATCAGTGTGAAGCCTAGAAGGAAGCTTCCTATCCCCAAGTTTGCTAAACTAAAGGTCTTCAAAATCTCTTCTGTCCTCCAAAGTGCAGAAAATGGCGTCGAGTGAAGGCATGGAGTTGCTGCTGGCTGTCAGAGGCGCATGTGAAATGCTCCCCTTTCCTGTGACCAAGTTCCTGAAATCTGGAGTTCTTCCACAAAACCCATGGGTGTATCCGACAGTTACTGGGATATTGCAAAGGTGGATTGGACCTGGTAGAGATGGTATTGCCAAACATGAAGGTTCTGTTCGTATAAAGAAGTGTGTCACTGAAATAGCCAGATGGATTTGAAGAGAGGCTTTTATGTCTTGGAAAATTTAACACCTTGTGATTGCCACTGTTCCCTCAGGAGTCTGCTTTGACAAACGTGGTGTTGTAGGACCTGTGAATACTCCAAATGAACTGCCCAAAATTTATCAGGAAGGCTCTGTTTTATAATCAGCCTCATACTGCCCCAGCTACCCCAGCGAATGACAAAAAATAGTCCCCCTCCCCCTCCTCAAAACAAACAAACGAACAAACAAAACACCCAAACCAAAAAAACCCCACAAACCAAAACCAAATACGCACCCAAAAAAGCCCACCTAAAAAAAAAAAAATTGTAAAGAATATTAAGCTTAAGGAAATAATTTTCTAGTCAATAATGTCACTTCAAGAATAACACAAATCTCCTGAAAACATCTGGGGATATTTGTCCACTGTCTTATTGTGTATTTAAACTACCAAAATACTTTCTGAGGTAAGAAAGGTTATAACTGCAGTTCTTTGTAAAGGAATAAAATATTAATTTTGTTGAAAATTTTTATTAAAATCCATTTTGTTCCAATTCTCCAACAGGCAAATAAGAATGCTGTTACATTCACATATGTAACTTCGAAAACATTGCAAGTTAGCTATTACGAGAGAATACTTTGCTTTGGAAAAGAGCAGCTAGCTTACATGTGTGGGCCGACCAATTTAAAGCAAAGCTAAACATCTGATAACCATAAATGCTATACTTTGTACGCACATTCTAATGCCATAAGTACTTAAGACAAAAAAATGATCCTCAAACTATAAAATAGAAAATGAACAAACTATAGATATTTTATGTAATTTTTTTCCTCTTACTGGTTTTAGAGATGTCTACATTTTGGTCTGTGTGAACATCTGTCTCAGCTGGATGGTTTCAGAAAACTTTAAACAGCCCCAGTAGTTTCTGAAGGGAGGTAAAAAGTATGTTATTGTGCCTGTGTTTGAAAATGGAGACTGAGGTAAGGTTTGGCATCCTCTGCTTCAAAGAAAATGGCTAAAATCTGGCAGTGAAGTAGATTGTTGTCCCAGCCTGATGTCTCTTGCCTTGCCATTACAATTCACACAGGTTGCGAGCCTTTCAAAAAGCAGCAGCTCTCTTGTGCCCAGGAGAAACACGGCAGGTTTCACTCCCACGCTCCCTGGAGGTCCCGGGGTGCAACGCCATCCATCCCTGGAGGACCTGGAGCACCAGGAGAAGGTTGGAGCCCTGTGAAAAATAATCCACGATCCTGTAAGGATTGTAGCGCGCAATGCGAGGTTGCAAACAAAAATTAATGCTGGTACTTTGACAAGTTCTGGACTTCTCAACCTTGATCATGTTCCTTCATTAAACTGTTGCATCTGTGTTTGGGTAACATGGTGCGGTTACTCCTATCATGTGTTGTTCAACTTTTGACTATGTCTAAGCCAACACCGGATAACTAAACAACCATGAGGTTTTTACGGCTTTCTGTAATAAGAACAATCCAGGCACATCTGGCCTAATGAACTTGTTTGATCCAAGCAGAAAAGAAGTCTTCTCTTTCAGAGGTATTCATATTTTTTCTCTTTTTTTTTTTTATCAGTGTTTATAGGAGGATTTTGTTCAGTTTTACTTTTTTAGATGACATGAGTGGGGATGGGGGGAAGGGTTGCTCTGAAATAATTTTGTGCCTGGTGAAAGACCTAGTCCTTTACTTCCTGCAACAGTAGTTGTCACTCACATATCTAATCAATTTTAAATAACTGAAGAACAAGATCAAAATTTCATGTCTAAAAATAAGGTGATGAAAATAGCCTATTAAAAATACTATGCTATATTGGTGGTACAGCTGTAAGGGATTTACAAAAATTAATTATATTACTATTGTAAAAATATCAGCATTGAAGTTAGTGCCAATGTATTTTGGTCTTGGATTCCACATATTCATCTGTCTGGTATTTTCAGAAAAAGGAATCTACTTAAAGTCTCTTTCTCTATAGAAATTTTTTCCTGCCATTATACATGCCTGATCTAGAATTCTTAATTTGGAAATTAAATGTTCATCATACAAAAATACCATGTTGTACTTGACAATACTTTTGGCTTTCTTCTTAAATCCAGAGATTCCAAGAAAACAAACAACAAGCCCCCTTTTTTTTTCCTTTATTGGGAGCTAAAGACTACTGAAGAAGTCCAATGATGACTTATTCGTGAAAAAAAAAAAAAGTGGGAAATAGTGCAATTTCAATTTCATTGATATTGTTAATACCTACTGAGTCTGGAAACTCCTGTTTTGATGAACATCATCAACAAATGTTGTCAGGTTTAAATTACTCCATTGTTCTGCATGATTGAGGTATGCTGTGTGTTAAGAGACGCAGGATTTTTAAAAACCACTAGAGAGAATTGGTGGGAAGTTGGAGAAAGCTCTCTGACATATCAGAGCAATCATTTATTGTTAATGGTTGAGATAACTATGTGAAATTGGTCAAATTATTTATGTTTTTGTGATTAAATTTCTTTCTTCCCAAAGATGGAATTCATAAGTATTCATAGTATTATGACATTATTTCTCTCTCTTTCAAAGTTTGGGCAGGGAAAATGGAGTTCTTGTGGCTGCCTCAAACAACCGCATTTTGCATCATTTTGAAGGCCATAAACTGGAGTCTCATGGAATTTTCTGCTTCTATAATCGGGGAGAAAATTCTGATAAGATTTTTAATGTGAGAACAAGTCCTTTTACTCCAAGGCAGAGATTTAACACGGTGTTAGCCACCGAGCATCAGTAGCTCACCTCTCATCAGGTGAGAAAGTTGAGGACTGAGGCTTCTCCAAATTCCCGTTGCTGTAGCCAGAAGCCAGTTTTGCAGAAGCAAGCCAAAACTGTATTTTAGTTACTGCAGAAGGAATATCTGGGAACACATTTTTTTGGCTGCAGGGCAGCAGTGTGAAAACCTGCACAGCCCCAGGGCTGGAAGCGGAGATGGTCAAGAAAGACTTTTCTAGGACTAATGAACCAAAGAATGAAGCATGTCCCACAGTTGCTGAGGAAAGAAAGGGAATGTCTTTAAAAAGGACTGGCCTAATGCAGAGCTCTCTGCGGCTCGGGAATGAAATACTTCTCAGATGACTGCGCTGGTTCTTCCAGATGTGTGAGCAATTTTTAGTGCTGATGAGATTTTGCTAGCGGGCTGAGAGTGCCATATGAGTGTGGACAGTTTCACTCCAAATGGGCTCCATTTTTATTCTTTTACAGAGAGTGGTTTTCAGGAAATACCTGCAGATTTTATCCTGCAGAATGATGTCCTATGTCTCTCAGCATTTTTTGACCCATCCTTCCAATGTGAAAGGGCGCTATGGAGCACTACCAAGGAGGTCAGGTAAGCGTCCTTGGGTGCTATGAGCTAGCGTTTTTTTCACATAGGACAACCACAGCTTTTTTTTTTTTGCAAAAAGAGGCTTTTGTTTCTCTTTACTGATGGAGACAAGGGCAAGGTTTATACAATGACAGAGAACCAGGACCCTTTGCAGAGGGCTCCTGCCATGGGCAAGAGGCTTTGGGGGAAGCCCTGGTGCAGGGGACCCCACCAAGGTTGCTGAATGCCGGTGGCAGGAGGTCACACCACCACTCCCGTGGGGGAACGTTGGTTAAACACACCCGTTGAGGCCTGTCTTGCTCTCTGTCTCTCTCTCAGCGCACGTCGGTAGAGGTGGTGATTTGGTCCTAGGAATACAGACTCTTAGTCATATTTATGGACTTCACCTACAAGGGGATTTTCAGTTCAGTGAGTATCCCAGAAAATACCTCATGTCAAATACATCTTCCCGCCTGTAAGAGTGGGTGTCTCCACTTCCTGCCTGGATGGCAAAACACTCCATCAATGATGGGATAAAGATTAACAAAAAATGAAAGTCATTGGGTTTTCTCTAACTCCTTCTCTGTTTTTTCTTTCACCAGTTGTTCTTAGGCTCCACAGCCCCTCTTTGAAATGGAAATTTACTGTGCTTCTCTCTTGGCAGTTTGGCCTATTTGGTAATTGGAGTCTTCTCGTTTGGTGAGCCGTTCCCATGGTTCCCAAGTTGCACTCGTTCTTGCTCTCGTACTTTCCGTTCACTTATTACTTTCCTAATAACTGCTTCTCAGGCTTCTCTCTTCCTTTAATATTTTCTTGTGTGTTTGGCTAGGCTTCTCCGCATTCTTGGTATGGCATACGACGTGCCATCGCTGGAACAAGACGTCAGAGCTTTTCAGCTGCTGGGTGTGGGGTTGCTCCTCCGAAGGCTTTGCTCCAGTCGCCTGTTTCAGCTCTCCCCACGAGAGTTTTTACTCTGCTTATGGTGGGTCTCCGCTATAGCAGTGACTTTCTAAAATGGATGATACCTGGTCTTGTAAACAATTGCAAGCATCTTGGCTTCATTGAGACACCTTTCTCAGTTGGAGCTGCTGGAGCCTTGTGGTCTGGAGCCTCTACTCTGTCTTGCGGTTCACTGAGGCTCTCTTCTGTTTCTCGCTCCTGGCTGGATATATTCCCTTGTTTGCTTTAACTAAGCATCTTAAGGAATCTCACTGGTCTATATGGTCATTTGTGGCTTGGCATTTTTGTCACTCCTGACTCTGTCGTGCCCTTTTTTTGCTCTGTGTGCCAGGATCTCTGAAGTTCAGTCCCATGTACCCACAGCACTCCCCTGTCCTCTCTCAGCTCCTTCCCCTCTAGGTTTTTGTGCGTTGGTCTTGTAAGGCAGAAAAATCCTCTCCGCTCTGAATTCTTCAGAGTGTAAATTTATGTCAATTATCTCTTTAGTTTGCTAGTAGAAGATTAGAAGGGATAGAATTAATCTAAAAAGTCATCAACTGTGCTTTTTAAAGGCATTTCCAGATTTTTGACATATTCAAAACTGGAGAATATTGCTTCTCACTAATGCCTTCTGTCAGAAGGTGACAGGCATAACGAGAGAGAGAAGGGAGACGCTGGTCATTACAATTTCTTTCACTTTCTACAAAGAATAGACATGTCTAATGGTTTCAGACCTGGAGTCCCCCTTTCTTCAATTTTAGCCAGTTGTTGTCAAAGACATGCTGTAATCCTTTCCATTTCTTGTATTTCGTAATCATATTTGATAGCTTGGTAATTTTCTTTACCCAGAGCAATGTGTTAAACTTTTTTTGGCTGCCACAGAGAGAATTCTAAATAAATATTTTGCCGAACTAGGTTCCAGCAGTTTTGGTACGTAGCCTAACACCATATATTGTGGTGTGCAGGGAAAATCAGTTCTCCAAAGGGAACTCAATAGCAGCGTGGATCTTCTGCCAAAAATTCCTAATTCTGGGACTGTACCAGGAAACTTGTGTGGGTCTCGTTCTGCTCCTACTAAAGTCAAAGGTAAAGCTCCTACTGACTGCAGCCAGGCTCCAACACTCAGTCCTCACATTCCCGCTTCACACATTTTCCTTCAAATTCCGATTCATTTTTTCATTTATTTTTAGGCTCTGGCAATATACTAACTATTGCTGTCTCCTGTACATTTTTTGGAAGGAGAATCACAGATAGGAACCATTTTCCTCACCTCTTACACCGTTTCAAAGTAGCTCCTGTTCTGTGCCCCAAAGCGTGGCTGGAACTCAGCAGCTGTAATCTGGAGTGACAGATGAGCAAGTCAGATCATGAAAGGAGGAAAAAAACTGCTGGAAAAGGAGAAAACAAATGGAAGAAGAGCTTGCAATCATGTCAGAAAGGCAAGAAGTGGTATCTTGAAAGAACTAATTTTGCATTTCAATAACCCCTGGGTTTACTTGGAGAGATAAGAGAAATCAGGGATAGGCTGTGGTCAAGCAGGAGATAGCAGACATGGAAAAATGGGATCTCGGGACATTTACCATAGAAAATGAAACTCCAGCATCACTGTGTTGCTAACACATTTGGAGCTTGACCGCGTCTTTTGGTGTGTGTAAGTATGCAGACGGCTATATATAGCTCTGGAAATAAACACACGTAATCCGATAGCTTTAAACATAGTAGGTTTTGCTTACTAGGCTGCAAGAACACTTGGAAGAAGCAAGTGTAAGAATAAAACTAATACTGGTTTTTGCCATGAAGCTTAGAAGAGATTTGGAGCTGATCTAAAACACAAGGCGGTGGGCAACAAATTGGGGACTGCTGGACTATTCCCAACAGTGCCACACACTCACTGTCTGACACGGGGGAAGTCTTCTGATTTCCTTGTGCTTTTTCATTTGCTTTCTTCACTTGCATTAGATGGTGTTCATTTCTTCTCTTAGGAGCTTCAGCAGCTCTGAAGGGTGCTAATATCGAAGGAAAGCAACTAAGCTGCAGAGTAAGTGCAAGAGCTGCCAGGCAGAAAGATATAAGAGGAGAGAACAAGGAGCATCCCTTGCACATTCCCAACCCATTTGTGGACATGTGGCTCAGAGACACGTGAGCTGTGTGCGGCGGGGAAACGGAAAGGCACAGGTAATCCTTCCCGTGGCCTGTGCCTCCCCACGGCCTGACCAGCCCTGGGCTCCTTACACGAGAGTAGCCAAGGGCCCTGCCCAAATGGCCTGAAGGCAGGGTTCAAACCGCAGCAGGGGCTGTAACAAGGGCCTAAAGAGCAAAGCGCCAAATGGCAGTGAAGTGTCCTACTTTGTGAACTTAATTTTGTAGTTTTGAATATAGAAAACTGAGCAACCAATGCTATTTTTTAAACTTTATACTGTTTTAAGTCACTGCATAATCAGGGTCAGCAAAGCTTTATTTACACCCTTTATGTGCCTTCTTCAGTGCAAACACTGCTAAGGGGAGATCTCAGACATGATGCCCCCAGCCCATCTCACCATGTGCTGCAGAACGGCTCCTGTACTTGTCGACGTGCACTGAAATGAGGGCAGGATTTACCCAGGGTCACTCTCGGGGCAGAATTCTCTCCATAATAGCCCTAACGCTGATGCTAAAGGGTTAATAAATCAACTATATGTCTACTGCATCCAAGACATCTTATTTAAGGGATTGATAGTTTTCACAGAATGGCACCAAACCATTCCAAACCCAATTTTAGTTCATCTTAATACTAATAAACGAAACCTAAAGGAAATATAACACTGCAGTTGTTGGAAGCCATTCAAGTGTGGTTTAAAACAGAAATGCTGACAAATACTTTATTGCAGCAGTGTCCAATACCTCCCTGGGCAGGCACCATGTTCTCTTCGGCGAATAAATACATTTTCATGTTCTGTGTCACTTTGTTAATGCAAGATACATACACAGGAAGGCAGAATGTTGTCAGCTTTTACCTTCAGCTTTCAAAAAGTGAAGAAAATAGGAAATCCCCCGGTAGCCAGTGAGACTAGATTCTGGATGATTCAAGGTATTGAAAATGAATTTGAGTGTGAAATTAAACACTAAAACACTCAGGTGTGTTGCCTGAGAAGAATTTTTTCCCCTGTAAATTTGGCTTCTGTTATCCCCAAGAAAATTCATTGTTCTAGGTTTGCCCTTGGTTGCCTCACAATTTCCACTCCCCCCATTTTTCTGCCTGTTCCTAGCTACCTGGATCACCCAGGAAAGGCCTTTTCAGCTGAGTGGAGCATCCTCAGTGATAACAATATAAACTCCTTGTCTTGTACAACCTTTCTTTGTGCCTTATCGTTTATTTTGTTTTCTGCTGTTTGGTAGTACGTTTGGTTTTATTTCCATCACCTTTCTCCACCTTACCTACACCTTGAAGGTCTTTGCTGCAGGTCTGATGTGAAATCTTTGTTCTTGTAACACCCAGCAAGAGCCAAATACCACAATCCTAACTGACATCAAATTTCTGCTTAGGTCAATGGAAGTTTTGCCCAAGTAAGGCTGCAGGATTTGGCCACGGGTTTGCTGTACAGCGTGTATTGCAATGTCTGGTATTGTTTAACTCAACCTTGTTTGTTTTGAGAGACAGTCTGCGTAAAGCAGTCTTATGGGATAAAGTTGTGATAGACCGTGTTACTGGGACACGGTAAGAAAACTGGAAATTAAAGCTAAAACCCCCTTTGTCTCTTTAGGAAGAAGACAGTGAAGAGTGTTGTATTTCTTTTGGCATTGTAATGCTACCAAATTACATCTGCTCTTCAAACATTTTCCAGAGGGAGGATTGCTGGACCCCACTCCAATTATACTCGAGATGCAAAACCTCCAGCACACTCAGCTTTTTCTCTTTATACCATTTCATCATCTCCCTCCCCCCGCCCCCGTCCCCACATTTTAATTTAACTTGCAGCTTCCTGCCAAGCCTCCCCAGCTGAAGCCCAGCGGGACCCGAAGGCGCTGCTCGCGGCATCACCTGGCCGCGCCT
>NW_009220908.1:0-2820 GCF_000690835.1 Fulmarus glacialis | reverse complement strand
CCCCAGCCCCCTCCCGCCCGGCCCCGGGACGCCCGTGGAGCCCCGTCCTGCCCAGCCCCTGGAAGCCTGTCCTCCGGGGTCCCCGAGGGCCCCCGGGGGTCCTCAGCCCAACACACCTTGCGGTGTCCAGGAACCCCCGCTTTGGTGGCCCAGCCAATGTCTGTCTAAACACGCAACAGACGTATTTCAAGATTACTGGCCAACAAGGTTTGCAACGCACAGACTACATCGGGGGACTCACAACACTTTTCTAGCTGTGCAAACCTACGTCCCGCGTGCTAACAAACACAGAGCCGTGGGGATGTGATGCTGTCTGCAGAGGGAAAGCTAGCTCTGCCTACTTCTTGTAACGGGTTCGAGTTTGTATCTTTAAACTTAAGGTATTTTTTCATGTCTTTTGGGCAAGAAGTACTCAAAATGCATTAATGTCTTGCTCTATTAACAAAGAAACTATGGCAACACACACATAGTTGCCAGGAGAATTACTGAAACAAGGTTTAATAGTTAATAAGCAGCCAGATGATGTCAGACTCATCTATTAAGACCAGTTTATATCTGCCTATTAGAACTTAATGTCCCAGAAAGTTGGCTTGGCCAGGATTAAATAGTCTTCCTTTTAGCCCAATTACTAGTAATAAAACCAATTTTCTAAAGAACAGGTCAGAGTTATCCAAAATGTGGCCAGACCATGCCTATATTTCATAGCACAACTTTCACTCTCCTTCTGTTAAGGAGCAATTTTCTAGATGTCAGAGACGTGAATCAAAATTTAATGTAATGTGTGTGTTATAAAAATAGAAATTGCAGAAGTTGCTCACAGAACACCTTGACTGCCAGGCAGCCTGCATCACGCCTGAAAGAAATCAAAGACTTTGCTAAATTTATATTTGTGCCAATGCATTTCTGAAGCATGCTGAAATTATTTTTCTTTTTTTTTAACTGAGGTGATCAAGAATTCTTAAGAAACAATTTTCAGTGAAAATTAGTTTCTAAAATGCAATAATTATTATTTTAGGGAAAAGCATTAAGTTGGCAGATATACTTGTAGGGTGTTTTGTTTTCCTAGCTGGGCACGTCCGCCACGAGGAAACCCCGTGATCCTCACGGCTCCTCGTGGCAGGTAGGGGCGACCATGTCCAGCAACACCATTAATTGCAAATCAGGAGTCGTTAGGGACTGCTGGTTATGTGGTCTCCAGACTCCGAAGAGAAACACGCTGACATGGTGAGTCTGAAATCCAACACTATGGAAGATCTGAAGATGTGAAGCAACATACGTCTCACCATCAACTTAATCCAATGGCTTTGGCCAGCATCACCTCAGAAACAGTAAAGAAAAATAATGTTTGTATGGGAAGAATGTGGTATACACTAAACACTAAATAATTGAAAAAATATTATTAGTTAATGCAAGCACAAAAAATGCCATAAATCTGTGTCAGTGAGTCACTGACTCTCTATTACCAGGCTATCAAAATAATGATTATTGGAGTTTCAAAATCAGACAAGGTTTCTACTAAGCTAAGAGCTTTGCAAATACAGTAAGGGATGACCCTCGCACTGAAATAGCTGAGTTTCTGATTAGGCAGGGTAGAAAAACATCCCGAGTCAAGATAAAGCAAAAGAGAGATGAAACGGGCCAAGGCTATGGAGCAAGTCCGGACCCAACCCAGGAGTGGCCGTTACACGGCGTCTTCCTCAGCTCGGCTCAGCACAGCTCCGCTCCAGTGGGTCGGCTCTCTGGAGAGAGATCACCCTAGTCCCCAGATGAAAAATGAGACTTTACTGGAGCACTGTGGGATTAATCAATGTTACCAAGAAATCCACTTTCTTAGCTGGTGATCCCAGCAAGCTCTACAGAAGGAGAAGCCAGACTTTAAGCCATGGTTCCACCCAGGACATTTCCTAGGACGACCGAACATCGTCCAGAAGCCAGCTGCTGTCCCAGGCTCCCAGAGCGGCACTGTGCCCGAACCACCCTCGGTGGTTCTGCTCCCTGCGCCTGCAGAAACCGCAGCGTCCCGGGAAGCCTGCCCCGCGGAGCCGACTGTCCATGCCATTGGGAAGTCTTCCACAACGTCCAACCATTATTTCCTTCCCGGTTATTAAATCACCTATTGCTCTGATGATGGAGATGGAGACAAAGGCATCCCCTCCCTCCCTCTGGCACTGTCCTCCTGTCCCAGACCAAAGGCCAAGTCCCTCGCCCGTTCTTCATGGGTTGGAGGTCCTGGTCACTGGCAGTGGTCCCCTCCAGTCCCTCCCCAAGCAGCCGCTACATCCTGGGGAGCGGTGCCGAGCACACCCAGCCAAGGCTTCACGACTGATCAAGCCCCCACCAGTTGCAGGCGCAACTTCTTTTCTTGCAGAGCTGCTCTCTAACAAATTTCTTCCAAATCACTCATCACTCTGCCGCTGCTGTCATCACTGGAGACACCACATCTGCACGAGCATCCCATCAGGCTACCTGACACTTCACTTTGTCTCTAGCGTGCTCTATTCTTAGCAACTCTCTGCTCACTGGTCCTTTAAATCATCTCGTCTTTGCCCTACTGCATCTTCCACAACTTACTTTCATTTTAGTCTCCAGCGCTGCTTCCCCTGAAATCAATCACAAATCTCTTAATACTTTCAGAGGAAAAAATGGTACATTATCTCTGGACTATTTCTAGCTCTCTCTTGATTACATATGACTCCACTCCCCTTACACTCAATGCAAAATTAAAGTCCGCGGGCAACAAACTCCTCCTCCACTTCTTAAAGCTTTTTGTACCATCCATCTCTAATCATGTCGCAAGCCAGAAACCTCCATTCAGCGTCC